>NW_015090797.1:2354481-2407838 GCF_001431845.1 Calidris pugnax | reverse complement strand
GAGAGGAGAGGAGAGGAGAGGAGAGGAGAGGAGAGGAGAGGAGAAACATTTTTTAAATTGCAGCAGCATATATTTTGATGATGTCTTTGTTTTTACACTGTAGAGAACAGGTTCACTTGCTGCTGCATAAGAATGAACACTGGATAAGCTCTGACATTCACTTGTCCTGAATGTCACTTCCCTTGAGCCACAATATGACAAGATATTAATGCTGATCATCCTCTCACCTCACATTTTCTAAATACTGAAAAATATACACAATAAGAAAAAAATGTTGGTGACTTCTGAAGGTGATGTGAATTAAAAATATTTGCCTATGTGCTTGGAGTAAGTTTATTTCTTAAACTTCCTTTATCCAAATACACCTTCATAGAGTAATTTATGTCTCAATCTAGTTCTAAGATATTCTTGCTTATTCAGAGTGAACTATGCCTTAATTCATGATCAATCCTAGGATAGTTTTCTACTTGCAAAATAAGCCCACGTAAGCATGAGCAGCACACAGCATGAGCTAATCTGTCAATTATTTGTAAACAATGTGACAAGAAGTGCCGAGTGCTCATAATCAATTGGTTCTTGAGAAAAGACAAAACTGTTTCATTTAATAAGGCTTAAAATCATTATATATTCAAGTTGTATTTGCTCTTAATCTGATCATCTCTGTGTAGAGAAGCTAGAATTTACAAAATCTGGAATTCTTCATGGTTATTTATTTTTCCAGGGTCTCTAGATCTGCACTATAAAAGCTGCAATGTATAAGAAAGCTCCATAACTGGGAACCTTGAAGATGACAAGACTAGAAACAAGACTATTTCAGTGAACTCTAAGATGAGGGTTTGCATGTACAATAGGAAAAAGATATAGCTATTATTATGGTTGACAAGTAATGAACCTTCCCAGTTGATTTAAAACAGGTACCACAAAAACTGAAAAAATCCAAGCAAACAAAAGCAAATTATACACATTAATAGCAGGTGTTATTGCACTTATCAAATATATTCTGTTTAATATTTTATATTTATAGGGAAAGTCTAATGAAATTCACTGTAGCTTATTTTAACTATTTGAATTTGCGAAGATACTCCAGGCATTGTGGGGAAAGCATATGTTTCAAAACTGATTCATAGCTGACCCATTAATAGGATTTTTGTTTTCCAACAAAACAATGAACTTCTGCTTTAAGGAACATGGAAGTTTCCATCCCATCTACCAAGATCTAGCACAATGGTGGGTTCTTGGATTTTTGCATTCAGCTGTAAAAACACATGCTGCCTGTTGCCCTGTATCACGGGGCATCAGCCCCACACACTACAGCCAAGTGTAGGCATCAGTCTTGTAGCTCCAGCTGTAGTACTCAATGCTTATATCAATTGAAGACTCAATTTTAAATCCCAGGTCATGACTAAGATGGCAGTTGTCACATAATGCAACTGCTTATTATAGTAACCTAGTGACTTTCATCTGAATAAGAAAACATTTGTGGAGTTTGAAATGAAATAACAACAAAGATATGTGATATAATAATTTAATGGAATGTGCTTTCACCTCTGGAAACCTAACTGCAACTCCTGAACTGGTCATCTGAATCATCCATTATAACAAGACTCTGGTAATTTATTTCATTTATTTCTCATTGAACAGTAGTTTTCTTAAAAAAAAAATGCCACATACTGGCAGCGTTTACATTACAGAATCAGAGGTCTGGAATAACAGCAACGTTTACTGTTAAGGATTAAGATATTTTAATATCTATGTAGATCGGCAAAATATCTACCTGAAATGGTCACCCTTCCATGTGTTTTACTTCAGTATATATCAAATATACATACCTCTGTTCTCATTTACATGATGTCAAAAGTTATTGATAGGCAGTTTCAATTTTCCACAGTTAAAAGATACTATTAATAACTGTTTTAAGAGGTAAGAAGATTTCAAATCATGTGGCACAGAAATTTAAGTTTTTTAAAAAATTATATTTAACACCTATAGACCCTTCCACATATACAGTTAATTTAAAACTCACCCCCCCCAAATAAACCTATTAAAGATGACTATTAAGACAGGGATGAGATATCTGAAATATAAGAATTTACCCCTGCAAACCCTTATTCATGTGAATAATCACGTTTGCTTTCATCAAAGTATTCACATAAGTAAAGCTTTGCAAGATCAAGCTACTATCTTGCTGACTATTCTTAAAATCAAGGACATTCATGAAATGAGGGACACAGAACAATGATTCCACAATATTAAACATTAAATCAATGATCAAATATTAAATGGAGGATTACAGAAAATGACTAAGATTCATTGCTCTTAATTGTGTAAGTTATGGACCCAATTGCTGGTTTCATTTGCAAAAGGGAAATCATTTACAAGGTTAATTGCAGTGTCACCTCACAGCCTCCAGTTCTTTTTCATGTTGTGCAAAGCAAGTGTGAGCAGATGGACAAGAAGAACATCTGGCAGAGAGAAGTGGGATCAATGCTGCTGACAGTCTTGACTGATTTCCTTTGGTGTGCACACAAAATAATTGGCGACAGAAAGGGCGGTCAGAAGTGAAGCTCCAAGCCTAAAGTGAATCTTTGCTGATGCTATTACGGAACAAACTACCTTCTGCAGCCCTCTCTGCCAAAGTTCAGAAGACCTCAAATGTCTTCCAAAAAATGTGCTGATAATTGTCTTTTATACAATATATGTCCTTAAAATGAGTGACACTCTCATGCAGTTTTCTTTGTTCACATTTACTTTGATCTCTAAAACTACCAGGCTCTAATTTAAATTTCATTTGTGGGAAAGCATGCCTGTGAACCAACCATAAGTTTCTTTCTTTTCATCCACATATTACTGTGTCAAAATGTGGTAGATCTTGTGAATCACAGGTCTGTCAAAAGCATGCAAGACTGCTGAAGCAAACTTGAAGGATATACAATATTATACTGCAAGTTCTTTCAATTATTAAATCTTACGTTTAAACTCTTCTTTTAATGTGGTTGTAAAATAGGGACTTAGTTTATGTAATTTCAATACCACTCTCCAATGTCTTGGAGGAGTTGTAGCAATGAGAGAGAGTCCCTGGTTTGCACAATAGAACAAGTGTAACGCTTCAGCAAACTCTAGAAGAAAAATCTGGGGAATCACAGGCTAGACAGCCTCACCTCAGTTCCTGGGAACATATCCTCATGGAAGCCATTGTCAGGCAAAAGAAAGAAATAATGTTAGGTGGAAACTTATGGCACAGACTTCTTATGGGGAAATCATACTTTATTAGCTTGATTATCTTTTGTCATAAAATAACAGGATCTATGGGCAAGGAAAAGTAGCGAGTATCATTTATCTATCATTCTTGTTAAATGAAGTCATTTAACAGTGATGTTCAGAGTGACCTTGATAGATTAAAGGAAATGTCCAATTGTCAAGATGAAGCCCAACATGGACAAATACAAAGACCAGCCTGCAATCTGGAATGAAAGAACCCCAGGCACTGGCACAGGCTGGAGACCTGTACTGCACTGTCAGAGAAGGACCCAGGAGTTCTGGTGAACAGAAAGTTGAACATGAGTCTGTTGTGTGTCACTGTGAGAAGTCACCACACCCATAAGTAGTGGATCAAAGGAAGCAACTGTTTCCTTCTACCCGGCACTTGATGAGGCTGCATCTGGAATACTGCATATAGTTCTGGACACAGAAGAGATTTCAGCAACCTTAAAAGAGTCTGGTGGTGATTTCCTAAAAAGCTTAAGTAGCTGGAGCATGTAACACAGAAGGAGTGACTAAGAATAGGGTTTATTTAACTTGGAGAAAGCTAACAGGGGATATATTTATTGTTTTTCATTCCCAGAAGTGAGGTTATAGAGAAGATGGAACTAGAACCTTCTCAGAGATGTGCAATTAAGGGACAAAAGGCAATGGTCACAAGTTGCAACAAGGAAAACTTACTGGTCATAAAGAAAAAGTTAAAAAATCACAAAAATGGTTAAGTACAAGTTGTCCAGAGATGCTGTGGAGTCTCAATCTTTTGAGATTTTCAAAGCACAACTACAGAAGGGCACAAGAAACTGGATTTAAGTTTGGAGTAAGCCTTGCTTGAAGAAGGAAGTTGGACCAGAAGATTTTAAGTCTTTTCCAAATTTTCTATTATTTGATCATCAGATTCTATATGGCAAGGTTTGTTCTATTCAGATCAGTAGTCCAGATATCCTGACACTTAAAGAAGAGATGAGAAAATGTTGAGAGCTAGGGTTCTTATTCCAGAATTTGTGAAATGGCCAGAGGTGATAATGACATAAAAAAGCAACAAGGGAATGGTGTTCTTAAGGAGGACAGGGCTTACTACTCAGATCAAAAGAACAGGATGCCTTTACTTAGGGAAGAATTTCAAACCTTTTTCATCTCCATCTCCTCAACCTCTCATTGGAAGTGTCTGACTTGCTGTGCTCCTGCAGCAGACAATCCAGTCTCTTACTACTTCCCACTATGTAATCAGGGTTAAAACTGTCCTTGTGTGAGGAGTCTCTGTTGTTATAATTAGAAAAATCACTCTTAGATAAGATATGTAATTGCTTGATTCTCATTTCCAACTGTGAGAAACTTGGGTGGTGGTGGGGAGACATTACATCCTTTAGAGATCATGGAATAATTCAGGTTAGAAAGTACTTTAGGGGGTCTTTAGTCCAACCTCCTGTTCCAGCAAGCATGGTCAACACCAAATTCAGACCAGGTTGTTCAAGATTTTCAAGATCTATTCAGGTTAAAACTGCCAAAGGGAAGCTCTATAATAGTGTTGATAATGCAGTGATATTATAATCCTTATAGGGAAAAAGGAATAAATGTCATGCAGTAAATATCTGATTTTAAATGGAGAATGAAAAAATGAGGAAGAAAAAAATCCAATGGCATAGCCAAAAAGTAAAAGACCTGTATGGCACACAGAGAATGATCATCACTGCCATAAAGGATCAGTGGTATAAAGTGCAAATTAAGTATGACATTAAAACAACTAAATAAAAATGAATGTGATCAAATTGAAGTATCAGGAAATTATTGCAAGCACAACCATCCTTCAGAAAGAGAAAGTTGTGTCTTAACGGAGAAAACTGAAGAAACAAACTTTGAAAACTTAAAAGTATAATAAGATGCATGAGAAAAGATTTTTATGGGCAGCTTCCTCATCCCAATACACTTTAAAACACTACAGAAGCATACGTGGAAAGTACAAAGCACTAGGTTGTGAAGCTTGTAAATTATGGTGCTATAAAAGGAAACTAAAGCCTTTGCAAGACTAATTAACATTTTTCATTTGTTTACACAGAAAGATTTTGGGAGGTTCTCACATTGATGATTTCTTTCCATACTTACAGTGATGAACTGTGTAAAATTGAAATGTTGATAGAAACAGTTTTGCAACAAATTGCTAAACTTTATAGCAAGAAATTCCCAAGTATTTTTAAGAAACTCTAATGTAAGATTATAAAAACTCTCTATAGTGCATAACCTGCTGTTTAACTTGGCTTTAGCATCAGGAGAGTAGAAGTTAGCTTTCAAAAATAAGTTAGATTTGCAAAGGCTACTATAGCCAATGCAACAGATGAGTGAAGTCCCTACAGAGACAAAGCTGAAAAGCTGGAAGTCTTCTAACCCTAACCCTGCTGGCAAGGGGAAAGGATGTGAGGAGGAGGGAACTAATAGAACAAGTTAATAGTTGGCTGCAGAACTGGTGTTAGCAGCAGCGTTTTGGGTTCTAGGGCCATGTGACCCTGTTTGCAGACCAGTGTCTGCTTGGGAGTCGGGTAACATTTTTAGTTGCAGTTGCAGTTGCAGAGCTATGATCTTGTTGGGATCACAGAGACATGGTGGGATGTCTCCCATGACTGGAGTGCTGCAATGGAGGGATACAGGCTCTATAGAAAAGACAGGAAGGGACGATGAGGAGTGGGAGTTGTCCTTCATGTGAGAAAGTAGATGGAATACATGGAGCTCTCCCTGGGGATGGACAAGGAGCCAATGGAGAGTTACGGCTAGGATTAAAGAGAGGACAGGCAAAAGTGACATAGTAGTGGACATCTGCTATAGGTTATCTAACCAGGAAAAGTAAGTGGATGAGGCAGACAGGTAGGAGCAGTGTCACATTCACAGTCCCTGGTCCTGGTCAACAACCCAATATCTGTTGAAGGGATGTCATGGTTTAGCCTCACACAGCAATAAAGAACGACACAGCTGCTCTCTTGCCCCCTCACAGTCATGGGGGAAGAATCAGAAGAAAGAAGCAAAACTCGTGGGTTGAGGAAAAGGCAGTTTAACAGAACAGCAAAGGGAACGATAACAGTGACAGAGGAATGTACAAACACAGTTACTGCTCACTGACCTCACCCAGGACTCGATGCTCTTAAGCCCTGTCTTCCTAACCCCCTCCCTGGCCACCTCCCAGCTATTGCCTGAGCATGTTGTCACATGGGATGGAATAACTGTGTCCCTGACAGAACCTGGGAAAATTAACCCTATCCCCACTGGAACCAGGTCAAGGGATAACACAGGACATTAGGAATCCAGAAGGTTTTTGGAATGCAATGATGGCAACTTCCACCTCCAAGTGATTGAGGAGCCAATAAGAAGTGCTCTGTTGGACTTCATGCTCACCAAATAGGAGAGGTTTTTTGGGGATGTGCAGATCAAAGGCCATCTTTCCTGCAGTGACTATGAGATTGTGGAGTTCAGGATCCTGGGGGCAGGGAGCAGAGTGAAAAGCAAGATCACAACCCTGCACTTCAAGATAGCAGTCTTTTATCTCTTCAAAGATCTTCTTGGAAGACAACCATGGGATAAGGCCCTTGAGGGAAGTGAAGCCAAAGAAAGTTGGTTAATATTCAAGGATCACCTTCTCCAAGCTCAAGAGAGCTCAATCACGATGAATAAGCAGTCAGGCAAAAATGCCAGGGGGTCTGCATGGATGAATGAGGAGCTCCCTAGACCAACTCAGACACAGAAAGGAAGCATAGCAAAGGTGGAAGCAAGGATGAGTAACACAGGAGGAATACAGAAACATTTTGCATCCAGGTATAAAGTTAAGAAAGCTAAGGTACAAATGGAATTGAATCTGTCCAGGCACATCAAAGACAGGAAGGGATTCTATAAGTACATAGGCAACAAAAGGAGAACTAGGGAAAATGTGGGCCCGTTGCTCAACGAGACGGTGTTACAGAGGAAGTGGAAAAGAAGGAAGTTCTGAATATCATCTTTGTCTCAGTCTTTACTAACAAGACTGGCCTTCAGGAGTCCCAAGTCTATCAGGGGAAAGGTTGGACTAAAGATAATGTACCCCTGGTGGGAGAGGTCAGGGAATACTTAAGCAAGTCACACACATATAAATCCATGGCCCCTAATGGGATGTGCTGCAAGTGATGAGGAACCTGGCAGATGACATTTCGAGGCCACTCTCAATAGTCTTTGATCAATCATGATGACTGGGAGAAGTGCCCAAAGACTGGAGAAAAGCAAATGCCTCCCCCATCTTCAGGAAGGAAGATCTAGGAAACTACAGGCCAGTAAGCCTCATCTCAATTCTTTGGAAGGTGATGGAGCAGTTAATCCTGGAAAACCTTTTTCAAGTACACGAACAACAAAATAATCAGGAGTAGTCAAGCTTGGTTTTTACCAAGGAGAAGTCATGCTTGACGAACTTGATAAACTTCTACAATGAAATGACTGGCTTAGTATGTGAGGAGAGAGCAGTGGATATTGTCTACTGGTATGTCAGTAAGGACTTCTATGCTGTCTCTCATACAATCCTCATAGACAAGCTATTGAAAGCTGGCAGAAAGGGCAGAAGGACCAGCAGTGCAAAGTCTGGTTGGAGGCCAGTGACTAGCAGTGTACACCAGGGGTCAATACCAAGTCCAGTCCTGTTTAACATCTTCATTAGTGATCTGGATGATGGGCAGAGTGTACCCTCAGCAAGTCTGCTTATGACACAAAAACTGGACAAGTAGCTGATACGCTAGAGAGCCGTGCTGCCTTCCAGAGGGGCCTTGACAAGCTGGAGAATTGGGCCAAAAGGAACCTCATGAAATTCAACAATGAGGAGTGCAACATCCTGCACCTGGGGAGTAACAGCACCAGGCACCAATATATGCTGGAGGCCACCCAAATGGAAAGCTGCTTGGCAGAAAAGACCTTGGGAGTCCTGGTGGACACCAGGTTGGACATGAGCCAGCAGCGTGCCCTTGTGGCAAAGAAGGTAAATGGCAACCTGGGCTGTATTAGGAAGAGTGTTGTCAGCAAGCTGAGCAAGTCCTTCCTCTCTACTCTTGTGTCAAGTTCTGGGCACCTCAGTACAAGAGAAACATGGATACTGGAGAGAGTTCAACAAAGGGCCACAAAGATGATTTAGGGACTGGAGCACCTCACGTATAAGGAAAGGCTGAGAAAGTTAGGACTCTTAGTCTGAAGAAGGCTGAAGAGGATTTTATCAATATATATAAATACCTGAAGAGAAGGTGCAAAAAAGACAGTCAGGCTTTCAGTGGTGCTCAGTGACAGGACCAGAGACTGCAGGCACAGATTGAAACAGAGGTTCCATCTGAACCTCAGAAAACATTTTACTGAGAGGGTGGCTGAGCACTGGTACAGGTTGCCCAGGAAGGTTCCAGAGTTTCCCTACTTAGAGACTCTGCAATCCTTTTTAGGTTCCAGAGACTGCACCTTGACTCTAGGTGGCCCTGCTTGAGCAGGGGGCTTGGACCAGATGACACCCAGAGGTCCCTTCCAACCTCAACCACCCTGTGATTCTGTGAAAATTTTCTGTACAGAGAAACAAATTCACAAGTGATCAGTGAAGGGATGAATAGTCGTATGAAAAAGCTTATAAAAATACTGAATTATTTGGAGATCAACAAAAACAGATGGCAAGATCTTGCAGAAGGATCTCAAGTGATACTGTGTGGCTGACATTATGATGAAGTAAAAGTTATTTACTGCTGTTCAGCATGAGGGACAGGGTATTGAGCTAGATGGACTTTTGATCTAATGCTACATAAACATTACTATTGTCTAGACAGTTTACTAGGATCAGAATATACAAATGGAATGGATATGGATTCTTCAAACACTTTCTCATGGACTGCTTTTAACCTCACTAGTGGGACAAGACAGCAGGAAATGCCCACAGCCATTCACACAACCACCAGCCTCTTCACGCAAGTCAGAAGTGCCTGAAATAATTGAACACTAATTTTTTGGATAGCAGTGCCTTTGGGTGAAAACTCCAGTGACTGCAGGATTGTCTTGTTTATGAACCTGATTTCTAGTGAAATCAAAGCAAATGCAAGAAGAAATATCAGTTCATAAGGCCGTCACCGACATGGCAGTAGCCAATGAAATCAGGGCTAACATGCTTTATGAGCAATTGCCCTAAATATAATCAATTACACAGATTATAACTGTCAATTTTTCATGACCTAAAAGGCTGAATCCTTTTCTCTCTAGTTGTAGTTTTGATAACAAAATGTTATTTTGCAGGGATATTTTTGGCTCAGTTTGTGATATCCAGTGCTACAGCAAGTAAAAAGATAAAAACCTGAAGATACAGCAGTAAGTACCAAGTGACACCAGCTTGTTAGGGTGAAATCTGTTAGAGAAAAACATAATTTCGGAAGAGATTTTGTAGAAGAGACATGTTTGCTTCATTAATTTTGGGGCTACTGCCAAGAATCTGTTCAGTGGAGAAAAATACTAGGAAGTAGCTAGAGGATCTTTAGCACAATATAGATAGGGGATTGACACTTTTGCTGCTACGTATATATCAGACTTTTCATATGTATCCTAACATAGATTGACCAAGATTTTTTGTCTGCTTATTTTTGCTATCATGATATAGTGGGCAAAGAAAAAAAATTAAAAAGGATGTCTTGCTTTCACAGAGCATAATTTTGATCAGATTATAAATGACGCTGTCGCCTGCTGATTTTGAATTCCATTTCAGAAGGACTGTGTCATTCTTCCCTGGTTAGTCCAAGTCAATAAGTATTCTGAATAAACTGTCTAAGACTTTGCAGCCTCAATTAAATCAGGATGCCAAATGTTATACACACATAGTAAGTGACTGTATCCTTTCAGTAAATACAAGAGCAGTTAAAGATTCAGTGCTGTAGGTAGCACTGTGCTGAACAAGTGAATAGAGAATAACTAGATACCCTTTCAATAGGATGTGTTCCAGAAAAAATAAGATGTTTAAAAAAAAATAAAATTCAGCTTTCCAGTAGAGGCCATTTTAAATGACATAGACACTCTATTGAAGCAGCCAGTAGCACAGACCCAAAACTCTCACTTATGAAATCAAAGTCTAAAAGGAGGTAAGAACTTGTCTATCGCAGTTGAGAACACTAAATCTAGATACTTTATACTTTGTCATATCAAGATAAAAGTAATTTGCTAGTGGGAATCTGCAAACATTTCTTGCAAAGTTCTGGCAGCACAACAATTACAGTGACAGGTAATATGCTGTTCTGGAGCCTTCTCAGGAAAAGAATTTCCATTCAGTCTCAAATGGACATTTGTCAAGCCAAGATGAATGTACATACTTAAAAGAATGTCGTCCATCTAGCGTGACAACTTCTGTAGGCTGAACAAATTCAATATGCTTCAGATATGATAGTTCAAGTAAATGCGTGAAGCACCATATGGAAGAAGTGAACACCTGCTGCAAGGTGTCACCTAGCAATATTGCATGTGTCTGACGGAAGATTGCTGACATAATTCACAGAAGGGACAGAGTTTGTCCCCTGCAGATGAAGAAATGATGGTAATGTGACTCATGGGGGACTTGAAAGAAGAGCAGATCCAAAGCCTATCACTTTTAGTAATGTACCTCAACAACTGTAGTTGCCATTTTTTGCAAGATAGTTTTTTTCAACCATTATCAGCTGCTTGGTCTTCTTTTGCCCTTTGGTTTTACAGAGTTAGTTTATGGGGATGAAGGACACAATTTTCCTATGGCATATGATTAGGCACTTTAGAGATTACATTGAGGACTTCCCTGTACAGTCTTCCTTTTTCTTGCTTGTACAGTCTCACTGCATTCACATTTACATGATATGAACTGTTATGATAGAGAATGTGGGATGATGCCCTATTTTATGAATTGTTTAGGGAAAGCTCTGGGTTCCTCGAAAGTAGTAGGAACACGAAAGGCTCTCTGCACAATTTGAAAACAAATTAAATTGTTTTCACATAGGAACGTCAAAGATGTTATAAATTTAACTGGAGTCAAAGGGGCATAGAGGTCTCTGGAGGTAGAAAGTAGATGGAAGCATAAGTAACACAGTTCACTCAGGGTAACTTATTTTGAGAGAATGGCCAACAAAGAAAAGTTGGCTGAGAAGCCCAAGACGAAGATTGCTATTTGTTAAAATAAGTGGGAAAAAGAAAAGTTTTCTAGCAGTGCTTTTGAGGAAGAACATTTACACATAGGGCAAAGTACAGTCCAGCATTTAGACTAGCATCTGAACATTGTTTCCATGTGAAGGTTTACAGGGAGGATTTTTCTTTCTTTTAACTAAGTATATCAAAGCTTGCTGAGAATTTACATGAGTGCAAGTAAAGAAAAAAAAAGCATAGACTGCAGGAAGATGACAAAGGTAAACGCTGCTCCCACTACTTATTCCAGGTTTTCTTCTTTATTTAGTTAGATTTACATAATGAAAAAAAAAATGCTGTACATAAAGCTCTAGGCTCACCTACTTAATATTTCAATGGTATTCTATATCCAGTAGGATTAAAAAAATAAACATTCAGCATGAACAAATCAACTTAGGTTAGGCAGCCAGTGAATAGCATAAACCACAGTATATTCACTAACGGTTGTCTCTTAAAAACCAGTGTTACCTCTCTCTGAAAAATCCTTACACACAAATGTCTTTGGCTGTGTTCCTGGACTGTTCCTGAATAAAACCAAGTCACAGAGACCCAGGAGTACTTACAAAGCATATCCTGCCGGCAGCATGTATCCTGGTAGGGGACACAGAAGCTTTTAGATAATCACGTCTCTGACTTAAGACTAGAGAGACAATGACCAGCCACTATGAATATTCAGCATAGATCCCCCTAGACAAGCATCCTGCTTGGTCTTTTGTCATCCATGCATGACTACCTTTAATCTGTGGTGATAAATTATGCATTGTAATAACCTAATGTTTAAAAGGCTTTGGACAGCAGGGGCCAGATCTAAAAGCAAAGCTAATGTAACTGCAGCAGCTAGATAGCAGTGATACAGAGTGGATTCCCATACTTCTTAGCGTGATCACCATCAGCTGGCAACTGAATACCAACAATCAAACAACCCCAAAAATCTGTGATTTAAAATTGAACAAATGATCAGCAACCAAAGAGTTGTTTATAAGGAAACAGCTTGATCTCGACCTTCCATTTCCTAAGTATTGCTACATTGGACATTTTTACCTCTATATTGTATGGCCATTTAATTTTTTTCTCGTACTGAAAAATCTTAGATTAATCAATTCTCAGACTTTTTCATGCATGACTGTAAGTTTATTTGTATATATGTGTATGTGTCTGTCAGAAGACGTTACTGTGAGGTAAATATGCATGATTGCTTAATTCCAGGGAAATAACCTATGCATCATTTGGCAAGGCATAAGTGCACACAAGTTATTATGAACCCTGCAGCTACATTAATTTAGCAAAGTTTTCATAAATGTGTGGCTACATTAACAAGGAAACTATTTCTTTCCCTGCTGTCTGGCTTTGGTTTTGGAATTGCATCTCTTCTGTGTCTATGTAATAAAGAAGGTCCATTTGTACAAAGAATGAAAAGGTATAATGAGTCATCAAAATAGGGTAATTTTATATAGAAAAGGTTGTTCTGTAATAATTTGTTGCAAAGTTGGAAATAATTGGAAGCAATGTTCTGAACACTTTCCATAAATATGGCATTCTGGGTAAAAGAATTATTGTTATTTTGGAAATTAATCTAATTTTTGTCTGCACGTTGTCATTTATGTGAATAGGACTTGTCAGCTTGATTTGTTACAATGCCTGAATTGCTTGCTTAATCCCCAAAAATATAAATAAAACATTTAATTGCTTTAACTGGGAATGTTAACCTTTTCAGGACTGCACTCTGAGTGTGCATCTCAGGAACAAATTTTATTATTGCCTTTATATATTTCAAAATATGATCTCGGTAAAGCTATTGGAAAAATATAAAAAAAAGGGTATTTGAAGAATGGCTCACGAAGGAATCTTGAGGTTTGGGGAACAATACAACATAGAGATTGAGCCCCTTTCAGACTGAACTCATCCATGGGACATTGAAAGAGCACGTGATTTTTACAAGTCAGGTCGATTAGCTGCAGTGGACCAATCACAGAGGCCAAACTTATAGATAGGGGAAGATTATTAGATAATCCTAGTCAAGGAGTCTGGGAGTTTTACATTAAGCTCTGAGTTTTGTGCTGTCCCTAAAACTAATCACAAAGAGGAATAATTCAGATTAACAATACTTCAAATAGGAACGTTGTCCAGGTAGAAGAGCTAAAGACTGAGACAGAATAAGTACTTCATGCAGCTTTCTGACAGTAAACGAGAAGCATCCAGTATGCTAGTCCTGTCCTCTGAAATAGAAAAACAGGAGGGATCTTCAGAGACTATTCTGCCTTCATGCTCAAGCAACTCTGAGAGCAGATAAATAAAAGATGGGGTGGAGCAACCATATTTTACACTGATATTCACAGTTGTTCAGCATCAGTAGAGCCACTTTATTAGTACACTGGCAGCTGTTGCAGGAGAAGTAGTAAATGAGAAGCAAAAAACTCAGGAGAGTTATCAGTTGAACTACAGCTTAAGAAAAGCTACAGGCTATCTAGATCTGTCTGTGAAAAATACTGCAGTGCGAGTGCTCAAGTTTAACTCCTCTGAGAAGTAAGAATGGTGTGTACAGCCAGTTATATTTAACATTTGGCTTTATGACATTATATTGAACAAAACACATGATCTAATTTGATTATTTTATCTTAAAAGAATTCTCATATATTCCAGATGTGCAGTGGCAAACAAAAAAGGTCGGTACAATTTCCCAACTGCTTTTTTAGAACTGCTAAAGACTGCCCAAATATTAAATATGTTTCTTCTTCTTTTTTTTTTGCTTCTGGCTATACTGCTGGAATAACTCCACATATTTGTTCAAAACATAGGAAATCAGTGTTAGTTATGACTCAAGTAGTCCCATTTACACTCCACTTGATAGCAGAAGGATTATTTTGTTGCAGTGATCTGTAGAAAAACTAAACAAGTCTGATTGATTGACTTTAGTTCTCATTACATTTACATTGCTGAATGGCATAAACTGTAATTTAGAATCTTTTTTATGCAAGATTTCTCTGCTAAAACCATGTGAAAAAAACACATTATAGATGAATACCATAGACTAACTACTTTTTGATTGCTGGCTGGTAGTAACATTTCAGGAAAGACTGAGCTTAAGAACATTTGTAGCTGTAGTGGTAATGCATGGCGGCGCAACTTTATCTTATCAACATTTTGTTTTGTTAGACAAGATGTTAAGGCTGTCTATGTGCAGACTTGGCTTTCAGAAAGGAGTTGTATCCCTATACTTTATCCATTTTACTTCTTTACCGAATTACTTTCAAAACCAGAAATTTTATTCTACAGGAATTGTAGTGTTGGAAAAATTCTGTGATCAGCTACACTATAGTATTTTTAGGCTGGCAAATTGTACCACCAGTTACGTTTTCATACATCTAGTGGAAATTACTTTCTCAAGTTCAAAGTGTTCTGTTTCAAGGTTATAACTGTGTAAACAGCACATAAAGATCAAGAAAAACAATATAAAAGTTCTGCACAACTTATACCAGCTTAATTCATTTTATAATTTTATAGCATGCTTACAGCATGGACCTTAATGACGTTGATCTTTTGGCTAGCCAAATCAATGAAATATTAGTGATCTATTGTAATAGCACATACCTCTTTAAAGCCCATCTACTAAAACTTTTATTTTGTATCTTTAAGAGCTAGAAATGCTTTGAAAATCCCATGGAAAACAGTCAATTTTATTCGCTTTTAGGAGTAGTGTTTTCTATGTTTGTAAGCCTAAGGGAAGGTTAATTAAAGTCAATAGAGACATCTTGAAACCAGGAATTATTAAGGCATTGTACTTCCTACTCCAAAAAACAGTGAGAGACAGTAAAGTGGGTTCTGTCCTGCCAATGGTCCTGTTCTCAATCTACACTAACTGAAGGTACTTACATGTGTCATCTTACCGTGCAGATGAAGTGAAGTGACCTGGAGTAAGATTCATAGCACTTCAGGAGCTGCAGTTCCCAGTTGACTCTTCCCAGTCTTGATTCTCACACTTGGAGGATGCAAACACAGAAGCATCCACACTCTTCTGTTTCCTTCCTTTTCCTCTTTGTAGATCCAAGCTACAGGTAGGTAAAGCTGGCTACCACTGGTCAGGGAGCAGCTCTAAGAAGGAAGATAAGCTAGAGCCGAGGATGACAAGTAGGAGTGATGCTCCCTCCAAAATGGCAGGAGACCAAAGTAGGGTCAGCAGGGCAAGTCTCCTAGCAATGACAGGTCCCACCAACAACCCAGTGACCAGCAGGAAAGCAGGAGGGGGTAGGCAGGTCATAGCTCAGTGCAGGAAGGGCAGGGCAGCAAAGTCAGGAGCAGCCTGGGACAGTACTGTCCCTCACCTGCCCTTGGCATATCTCAGCTGGGGCTTGGGGCTCAGGCCTGTGCTTCAGTGGGGCAGGGGCATAGGGGTGGATGTACCAGGAGAGGTGGTCAGAAAAAATAAGGCCCAATAGTGCACTCAGGGGCCTGACCTTCTGTGACTAAGCTGGTTGTTATTTCAGAAAAATCACTTCTCTACTAGGAAAATAATTCTAAGTGTTTCCTTTTGCCACATTGTTTGGTTGATTCCTCTGGTGCTTCCTTCTGCAGGCACACTGGCTGATGTGGAAGAAAAGCCAGGGAGAAGTTCAAAGGGAGGAGAAAGACTTCATGTAGATTGCTCCTTCACCTATTTGTGTTCCTCCTTTAAGCAAACATACTGACTTTTGCTTCAAGTGTATGTGTGTATTCCTTCCCTTTGTTATGGGATTGCCTAAACTAAAACTTGCTCTTGTTAATGCTGGTTAAAATATGGAAGAAATTCCCAAAGCCAGAAAAAATTCCAGACTGCTACTGGAGTAAATCAGGACATTTTAGTTAAGTATCCTTTTCCAAACAGAGTTCACCCAACAGCTTAGATTTTTACTACTTTAAAATTTTCAAATTTTTTTTTTTTATTATATAAAATATACTAGTAACTGCATCTGCCAAATAGAGAGATCTGAAGAGGTCTCATTCTAGTAGAAGCTTTCTAGAAACAAAAAAGCAGCCACGAACTTCAGGCCATGCCTGATAATAAAAATTTTCTTTTTTCCCTCTGTTTATGATTCAGTGCTGCCGATGCCCTGATCTACTTCATGAGGAGGTCTCTTTACCTGAATTATTCTCTAGTGACACTGGATAGAGTCACAGAGGAAGTATAATAGTGTCATGCTTTGCTAAGTCAGCTGGAATTGATAGTATAGACATAGAAGGAAAATGCAGAGTTAAAGGGTGAAGCTCATTAATTCAGTCCATGTTGTTAAGTGAGCAGTGTAAGACTGAGATCACGCACACACGGCAGTAAGGATTTCACATATTTTCCCTGGTTATTAATGATTCATTGCCATCATTATAAACCTGCAGCGTTAATAGATGAAAGTCATTTCACCTCCTCATGAGTCATTTTCTTGGCTTTACCTTATGTTTGTCTTACCTGGCAAAATTGTAAGCAGCATGAGAGCCACCTCTCAGTACTTGTCCACAAGCGTACTTTGCACAGGGGTAACTACTTCAGTTAGTAGTAATATCTGCATATATAATTCTTTTCTTACAGTATTAAGATAGATTGGTCTAAGCATTTTTATGCCCATTAATTTTTTCATTCCATGCAGCTCATAGGGTTTGCGTCGTTCAGTTTAAACAGCAAACCTGCTGCATGTATATTAAGGTTTTCTATGTTCCAAATGGTATTTAGTGCCCTGGGGACTTCACTGTAGCTACAAGGCAACTAACAATAATTATTATTAGGAATAAAGGCAACTGCTAAGCACTTTGTACATTTCTAATACTGTATAAAAAGTAGAAACCCATATTGCCCAACCCAAATGCCAACTTATCATAAGCCACAAAGAGTATTAGTCTTAACTATGTACATCTGTAGTATCACTTTTACAGAGCTATTTTAATGCGTGGTTCCTCTACTATAGAATTGTAATGGAGGTTTACATGAAATAAAAAAATAATTCCTCCTGGAAGCTTATGAGAGTTGACTGTTCCATTGGAGCCATTATGGTTTATCATGTATTTAAGGCCTTCTAAAATATGAATTATTGATAGACTCCAAGGAGCAATGTTTCTTTATCATTTATAAATATTTATTTGCTGAGTTTCAGAATGGGTATTATTGACCTCACATAGACCGTAATGGCTCCAAGTGGTCTATTATGGAATAGAGTAAGACATTTTTTAAACCCTATCTCCTATTTGATTTCCTGGAAGCATAATTAAGTGCTATTAAAATCCAGGGAAGGGGGTAATTTTGGTTATGAAGCAGTTATACTTACAACCTGCCTTGTTTTCAATGCACACAAAGTCCCAAATTTAGCTGCTTAACAATAATTTCAGGTATTTCCACTATCAATATATTCACTGTTACTTCCTTAGCTTGCACATGTCTCAGAACATGCTTTTTCACTCACTGAACACACTCCTTCTTATACTTGCTGTTGTGTTAATGTATGTGACCATAGGTGTCTGTGACATCAAAGTGAAAATTGTGAGCAAAAAAGTAGTTAAAGTATCATAAGAGTGGCTTGAAATTTGAGGGTGAAAGGTGTGATATACAGCCTGCATATTACACTAGGTCAGGAGCCTCTATGTTCAGATTATTTTTTTTAATTATCATTTTAGTATTTGTGGTTGAGACTGATTGTGTGTTTTCTCTCTCTATGCTACTGAGTTAAATTATTTTTTTTAAAATGCAACTTCTAGTTCATATGCTAAAAACCCTTTCTCATTTCTAATCTGTCCCTACCCATCCCAACAAGCCTTTTTGCTCAGTGTGAAGTAATGTTAATAAACTGAAACTTCTGAATAAACTTTTGAAATGTAGACTTGAATATGCTTATTTCTTTTAACTCCACATGTTGTACATCACATTTCTTCCTACAGGAAGCAAGGCTCAGCGTGAGGGTTTCATATACTTTTTACTTTGCATGGTTATATTATAAAATAAATATTAGGTACATTAGTCACTAGAGCTATGATGATCTGGCGTGACATTTATGTGGTGACAAATAGAAAAGACTCATTGATTTATTTAGGAGATCAAACATTTTGAGGAGCTTTGATGCTGGGCACCATTTGCTTAATACCAATAACAATAAAAGATGTCTCTTGGAATCTGAAAATGTGTTTTTATTCTTTTTCAGATTCAGGGGAAAACTGTAGACCATTATGATAGAATCCAAGAAAGTCTATTAAATATCACACCTGCCATGCAGGGTGTTTGAATTAGAAAATAGTTCTGCTTAGATGGATTTTCAGTAGTATTTATAATAGTTTATAGCCACATATCTACTGAAAAAAAAAAATTGAATAATTGATGTGTCCAAGTTATAAGTCTAAAACAGCTAGACTAGGTCACAGCTGAATGTGTGTACTCCACTTAGTTTAGCTAACAAGCAAGGTAGCTGGATAAATGCTACCACTTAGTGAGACAAATATGTTAAAAAGATTCTGCCATCTGACTTAGTGTAGTTAGCATATAATTTCAGTACAACTTCTATGGATTTCTTTTGACTTCTTATTGAGGCTACATTATACAGTATGAATATGAATATTCATGATATTATAATCTTCTTCTAGGAAACCATTCCAACTAGAGGTTATTCTCCCTGACCGGTATGGTTATTTTTATTTTGAAATTTGAGTAATTGTGCATTCATGATCTAAACAAGATCAGATTCCTTATTATTCCAAAATCCAAGTAGGTATCACTGTCAACGTGAAACAAGAAATGCTTCTAGCATTATCCTTATTGACATTTTAAAGTCTGAAGTGTGACAACCTCAGGAGCTAGAATTTCCGAGTGTGTGAGGGAAACAAACCTCTTCTCAGACCTGTTCTACTGACAAGCTCAAAATAGCTCTCCTTCTCAAGTAGAAAAATATACTAGAAGTCTCTCTTTTCAAGCAGTTAAGAGTGTGAGACAAATTAAATTCTTTCAGGATCTAATATGGAAATGCTTCTTGAAGAACATTGTTTGAAGTAAAGGCTTCATTTCTGAGTCATCAGGTTTTTGGAGATGAACTCAGCAGCTTTCAGCTGATTCGATTTGAAATCTAACTATTGGCACAGTTTGCCCATTTCTGTGACTTTTCACTTATGTAAGTTAGTTATACAGGAAAGAAGCAATTCTGAGATTGTAGAAGAGGTCCAGAGGAAGAAATAGAAGAAAAGACTCTGAGATTTCTTTGGTTACTTGTTTGAGTAGGACTGGACAGAATGCCACATGTAGTAGAGAATTGAATAATCAAAATAATAAATAAAATGAATAATAAATGTTACAAACCAATTGGCAGCAAAAGACTCAAGAAAATCATCCTGAGGGTGAATCAGAGCATCCAGAGTTCATGTCCTTAGTTTTAATTTCAGAAAAAATAATGAAATGCACAAGTACTGTAAAAACAAATAACTTGCCTGTGGCAGCAAATAAAAGAGCCACTACTAATGGAAGCATAATTGTAAAAGGAAGGTGAAGTTAAATAAGCTGAGTACTTTCACTTCTTGCATTTATTGTCAATAGTGTCTGAAATCAAATAAAAAATTAAAAAACAGAGAAACACAGTGGGCAAGAAGTCTGGCTATTTCTAGCTTTTAACAATACATAATACTAAGGATATCTGCTTGTCATGGTTTTACTTTCTTTAAAGTAGTATCTTCATGGTGTGGATTCCTAGCAGTATGTTTCTGTAAACATGGCCAGAGTCGCTAGATGTTCAGAAGGTGTAAATCAGCAGATCTTTGTTAAAGTCAATAGTGGTGCGGAAAAACTGGTGCTATTTCTAGCTTTTAACAATACATAATACTAAGGATATCTGCTTGTCATGGTTTTACTTTCTTTAAAGTAGTATCTTCATGGTGTGGATTCCTAGCAGTATGTTTCTGTAAACATGGCCAGAGTCGCTAGATGTTCAGAAGGTGTAAATCAGCAGATCTTTGTTAAAGTCAATAGTGGTGCGGAAAAACTGGTATGTTTTGCTGGTTTGCATTACTTTCACAGTATAAAACGTTTGTATACATTGGGTGTTCAAAGGATCCATTAAACTGGGATTATAGTTGCATTGATGACGTAGTGCATATCAGCCAAAAACTTGCTGGGGAATAAGGCTTAATAATTTTTAGGTAGACAGTTAACATCTCTACCCAAATGAAATTAACAGTGCATATCAGCCAAAAACTTGCTGGGGAACAAGGCTTAATAATTTTTTAGGTAGACAGTTAACATCTTTGCCCAAATGAAATTAATGATGCAAAATGAGAAGGGAAAATATTAATAGAACTGTATTAACAAACAGTCCTTTTTTTAAAAATTAAGTATATTTTTTACCCCATGTTTCCCTTTATTAATAGAACTGTATTAACAAACAGTCCTCTTTTTAAAAATTAAGTCTATTTTTTACCCCATGTTTCCCCTTTTTTTTTTCTGTTGTCAGGCAGAAGGTCTACATGGTCTACATGTTCTCTAATGCTCCAGTTTGTTTTGGGAAGGCTATTTTTAACTCAGGAGCTGAGGCAAAGAGATTCTTTTATAAACCTGATGTTAGCAACCTGCTAAGGGTAAGAACATCCCCAAATGAAGCCAGGGCCAGGTTATATGGGGCGGTGGAGAGTCCACATGGTGCTACATCTCACCAGACAGACAGAAAGGCTACTTGTCTCCTGCGGCTTTTTGAAATACTAGTAGGAACAGTATCTAACCCAGAGAAAATAGTAAGACAAGCTTAACATCAGTCTAGCTCTAGCTTTTGTTCCCCAAGGCTGTGAAGCGGGGTTTTTTTTTGAAGCATGCGGTATAGCATCTCAGCTATTGTGCTTAGGAAATAAGAATCCATAATCCGTAAGAGGATTTTTGGATGTAGCTGTCTAGAATCCTATTTTATTTATTTCTATATTGCCCATCTTAATATCCTTTCTTCAGAAGTCAAAAGACAATAACAAACACAGAGCTGAACAAGTCCAAGCAGCATTCAGGGCACTTAATGCATAGACAGAAACAAAACAAGTGGAAGAAAAAGGAACAGCTAAAGGAAAAGAAAATTCCACTGGTGAGGCAGAAAATCTTTACACTGACATCCGTCTTCTGGTAAGGTTTTCAACATTTTATTTAACTGCCATTAATTGGCAGACGTCACTTCTGGTTGGCATATTGAAGTCAGTGCATACAAAACTGTCTGAGCAGCACTGAGATTAGATCAGATCCTTTAAACTGACCAAAACATTACTGATTCCAGCCATGCATAATATGCTTTATTTAGGCAGTAGGCAGAAATTTTCTGCCTTTTTCTTGATAGTTGAAGAAATTCAATCAGGATATCATTCTGATTTGGACAAGCAAAATAGGGTTAAACGTCTAAGGAATAAAGAAAATTTTCTTTAACTACACTAACTCTTCCAAGCAGAAGTGGCCATCCTTTTCTGAAACTATGCTTTGGTTAAAAAATAGGGAGAATTCAGAAGTTGTTTCATTTGATTCTGTTTATTAAAAAAAGAAAAAAAAAACAAACCCAAAAAACCAAAACTAAAATAGCTCAAAAAGCTAGCACTAAAAAAAGCAGACATTGCATATAGTTCAGTCTGTCTTTGTATCTCTCTGGCTGTCATGCCAAGAAATCAATGTCATTAACCATAACAATAACACATAGCACTGTGTCTCTCTTATTTATCAAGAAATCTAAGAGCTTTGCAAAAAGTCCTGATAACAGCTCTTGGTAATTGGAACATGCAGCATCAGCTTGTCTTTGTTAGATCACTTCTTAATGCCACTCCACCGTACAGAGATATTTCCCCAGAAATCTCTAACCTTCACGGGTATTGTCTGATTTGAAACCTTAATGCAGTCTGGGGATTTTTATACAGAGTTACAGAGAATGCAAGGAAAAGTTCTGATAAGTTTTCACTATTGCTGTGGTTATCTCTAATTCTATCTCTGTATCAGTTCACAGAAGAAAATTGAGTCTGTTTTGCTGCTCTTTCATTTCTCCTCATTTGCTCCTCATTTGGGAGGCATTTTCATTTCCTTTAGTAAACCTGAATCAAAAACAAACTTCATATCAAGCATCACAATACTTAGTTGACATTAAAAAAAAAAAAAAAATCACTGTTTTTCACTACTGGACATTTCTACACTTCTGAGTTCTGGATAAGCCAGCCAGTTTGTGTTTTGTACTAACTAGTGGTAGCCTCTACATGAAAGCTCTGGAGAAATTCTGTCTGTATGAATTGCAATGACATTTTTCTTGATACCCAAAACCTTTACGGTACAGAATTTTAAAAAAGAAACCTGCTGCATACTTTGAGTGTTCATATGGGTCTAATAGAAAATGGAAAATTCTTTTATGGAACCCTTGTCTTACCTAGTTTAACTGAAAAAGTTCCACGGTTTTTAATACAGTTATATTATTTAACATTAGTCGTGTATCTGCTCCTATTACACTCCTGAGCATACTTAATAAATCTGAATTATAGACTTGAGTTTTGATTCTTTAGTTCATTAAGTCATTTCTATGGAACAAGCTAACTTCACAGTGAAGTTAGTTACAGTGGTCTAAAATTATTGTCACAGATTAATGAAATAAACCCAGTTTGTCCACTCAAACCAGCATTTGGTAAAGACTCTAGTGTAAGTTTTTCTCTGTTGTACATGTCTGTTAAATAAATTGAGTCTATGTCTACTGTTACTTACTCAAGTGTAAACCAGGAGCAACTCCATTAATGTCAGTATAGTTATATAAGTTTAAAATTGTCATGACAGCAGAATCCTTTGTGGAAGTCATAAAACCAGCAGAGTGCCACCTAGCATGTGGCTGCAGATGTGATTTTTAAAGGGATGTGGGTTGTTACATAAAAACATTCATCCTCATTTCAAAAGGTGACCTGATAGACCTTGTGAGTCAGAAGATGTGAGAAAACACCAGTAATCTGACAAGAAAAGATTAAATCATATTTTGTACAAGGAAGAGTAAACATGTAGAGGCTGAGAGCAAAGGAGCATTTATGGCCACTACATTCACCTAAGAAGTTTTTTAGCTTAGATATTTTTCCATGCAGCTTGGTGTTCAAAATGAAGTGTTCAAAAAGCATAAGTAAGGCTGATATTATGATAAAGACACCAACACTTTTTTTTAAGTGATTAAACACATGCACACACATGCACGCACACACACATACACAGAATAACTATGACCTCTTGGGACACATATAAAAGCCTGCCAAGGAAACAACTTTCCCTTTAAGCAATGGCTTGTACTGAATATGTTTATGAAGCATCAAACAGCATTTCCTCATCCAGCTGAGAAAGGATTAATTCAAATACTTGTATGTGCCAGAAGTCTAAAATCATGTTCTTTAGATGAAACAAACCCCATTCCTCACACAAAATCATATTTTAAGAAGGCATGAAAAAACAGACTGAGGCTAATACATGCTAATAATCTACAGCTTTGTTCTTCACTGAGCAGCGAAATAGAGAAAGCAGCAAAGAGCAGATGAACAAGGATCGAAGACTTTTGGACAAAGCAGAGGGAGCAGGAGGCGCGCAGAGGGCCCAGTTCCCCTCGGTGCTACAGCCCTCCTCCTGTGGCAGTCCCCCACCTCTGTGCAGCAAATGCCCATTTCTCTGAATGGCCTACACATTGGTTAGACATTCTTCTATCCCACTGATGCTATAGGGTAATTACCCTCTTTAGTTGCAATGATATTCATGTAGGCTCTCCTGTCTCTTACGAAGGAGCGGAAGGAGGACATGTGGCCAACCCTGTGCTCTTTTTGGGCAGAGGGTGCTGTGACATTAGAAGAGCTACCATGCATGAGTCTTTCAGACAGTTTGCTGCAACTTAAGCTGCTTTTCCCACAGATCTGTCTGTTTTGCAGGTCCTCGTGATGTTTTGTTTGTCTCCTTCTTATTCCCTCAAATCTCTCATGAGGGAAGCATGCCTCAAGCTGAACTCTCAGTCTTCCTTGGATATGCTTTCCTTGCTTAAAGTATATAATGTTTATTACTAAAAAACAAAATATGTTAGCATAAGGAAAGTAATACAAATCCATAAAACAACTGTGTCTCTTTTTCTCTGATTTACTGTTGGTCTCCTACTGTGAATCTAAAGAGCAAAAAGTATGGCATAACTATGAGTAGATTTGAAATTACAGTTACAGTCAAATCAAATTTAATTTATCCTAAATTATGAATTAAAGAACTTACTAGAAAAATAACTTTGGACTGAATTTTCCTTTATTTCCCATCCAGATACGCACAGTCCTTGGTACTATTGAAAGAAGGGGACTTATTAGGAAGAAAAGTGTTATGTAGTTTTTGATATTGATACGCAAAACAATGTTGTGATTCAAATTGTCTTAGCCATAAAAATCACAGCTTTTCATCAGCTGTAGAAATAAATACTCAGCACTGAATGAAAGGCATCCAATCTCATATTTCCCTAAAGACGAAGAATGCAGAAAGATAGGTGAGGCCTGGGGATGCCTGCCAATGTTGCCCGCGTTCAATTCTGCATTATATCCCTATTCACTGAGTTTGATTACATAAACATTGCTGTCCTGAGCCTGTTCCAATTTCAATGTATATAATCAGAAGTGAAATATGATGGGAGCAATTTTAGAACATGCATGTATTCATTATGATGTACTGATACTAGAGGTCATCTGTTTTCATGCCACTCAAAACTGAGGCTATTATCACTGTGTAGCTGGTCTAGGTTCAATACTGCAGAGCATTTTTAATGAACAAGAGGATCGTTGCGAAAACAGGGCATGAAGTAATAGTATATGAAGGCTGCTGATCCTCTACCAGGAGGGCCTGAAAGGCACTCCTTTTCTCAGGTAGCAGTGTTAAAAAAAGTGCTGTGAAAGGGCCTGAAGGCTAACTCATATATTTTAGGAAAGGTCTCCCTGGTTCATCCTCTTCTGTTGATCGAAGGAAGTTCTTTCTGATAAGATATTAATATTAATATGTATCTTTCATCTGTTTCTGCTTTTAATTAATTAACTCAAAGAGCAGCAAAGTCCAAAATCAATCTTAATGAAAGTTTTATATCTTAACCTTTCTCCAAGAGTGATCAAGTTTTTTTACCTCTACAGCTGGTTTTTATGTTCTTGTCTGAAATCTTCAAATGCATGGACAATGCAGATGAGCAAGCACTACCCCTGTCTACTTTGGGTAGATAATTTCTGACGCTGAGTTTGATTAGAGTCCATCACCTTGTAGTTAGGGCAGGAATTTCCTGTCCCCAGATGAGCTTCCTCCATCAGAGAGTAGAATGAGTGCCAGGCAGCATACCATGGAGAAGTAGGCTGCGTTATGATTCACCATGTGATAAGGTACATAACCCAAGTACTTAGGAAGGTGATAAATCAACAGTTCTCCTACTTATTTCTATGCATTATAAGCAAAATCATAAATGTGCTGTGTTTACTGTTTCAACACCCTTCTACCTAATCCTTAATGGAGGGTATTTGTTTAGAAAAATCCCTTGACTTTTAAATCAAAAGAGTATTTTCCTGCACTTCTAGTCTTAAGTCAAGACAATATTTGAGTGTGAAAGGTTCTGTCATTTAGCAGACAAAGAAATAACAAGATAAAAATTTGAAGTAGATGCTGAGCAAATTTAGGATTGGAAGAAATTGTTGGTTTGATTGGAAGCACAGTAATGCTTGAAATATTTTACAAAAATCTGTGTGGATTCTCTGTAATGTGAGCTTTTAAACTGAAGACAGAATATTTTCTGAAAAACAGTATTTCCTTTCAGATGATATTTACTTTCTTTTCTGTGATAATTACTTGGAGCAGTTCCATGGCCTCTATTGCTCAAGAGGCCCTAATGGTGTCTTTGGGGCAAAGATGTTACAAATATATAAATACAACCAGAAGATCTCCAAGAGCACCTAGTTTTTATCTGTGAGTCATTACTCAACAACTACCTTGCCTGTTCCTGCCAAACTTTGGCTGCCAGCTGCCACTTAAACACATACACACACATACATACACGCACCAAAAAGTAAATCTACATAGCGTGTTGATAAGCCACGGGTTCTACAGCATGAATTTGTGAGGTTCCTTCAGTATCAGCTTTATATATGATGCTAAATGGAGATAAGCTGTGTGACTGCAAGTCTTTTCTTACTTTCTGTGCTTAGGCAACTTAGTCCGGTTTTGCTGTGAAGCTTGAGGCTTCAATCAATTTCTCTGTGCCCAACTGGTTTCTTTTAATAACACAGAAGTTTCTGCAATGACTGTACATTGTAATACAAATAACTAATAGAAAGTAAGGGATTTGACTCAAGTAAAGCTTTCCATACATGCTGCTTAATCTAGACGCCTTAAGGCTTTCCAAGGGAGTAATCTGGTACCAGAGGAGGATTAGTGAAGGAGGTACTACTTTTTTGCTAACGACAGTAGGTTCAGCTCTGAAGTTGCAGACTCATTTACCAAATTTCTTGATTTCAAGACAGCCAAAATAAAATTCCTTAAACTAGATGCTACATCCGCTACTCTTATGTTGCTAGTTTAGAGATTTGTAAAGGTGTTAGAGAACTTCTTTTATTTCCCTTTCTTAACTTAGACATTCTGAGATGCATTTAATACTGTATCTGTTTATTCCACTATGAATGCTGAACAGACAGCATATCGTGTGGAACTCCACACCAAAGGATGCTACGGTGGCTAAAAATTTGTGTGGCTTCAAGAGGAAACTGGACAAATTCATGCCAGAGAATCTATTGAGAATTACAAAATAATGCCATGTGACACAGGAAGACACCAAACTTTTGGAGATTGGGAGAGCACAAGAGGAAACTATCATGTAAGCTTAGCCCACCTTTTCTCTACCTTAGGTATTTCCTCTCAGGAACAGGGTCATGGGCCAGAGTGACAGGACCCAGCTGGACCTTCCTCATGTTCTTATTTACAGTAACATCATCATCTTTCAAAAATACTTAGCAAGGCCCTGAAGGACCATTAAGGCCTGTTTCTGTCTTTTGAAGAGGTATATAACTACGGTAAGTCACTGAAGAAGGTATTGAGTTGTAATATTTTCTTATCATACTTACCTTTGAAATATACAGAAGGAAGGCACATCACACTCTTAACAGAATCACATTTTTTTCTTTCTGATTCTCTATATCCAGAGATTCTTAGAGACAAAAGCATCTCATTCAAACTAGGCAGGCTTCTTGGAAGAGCAAATGGCCTCTTGGAGAGTACACTATTCATTCTCCAGGAGACTAGGTAAGGCCATCTCTCATCTCTCAGATAAAGCAGTCCTCCCTGACAATTCTGGTTCCACAAAGGTATATTTTTTTGTGACAGAACTTCAGGCACAGAAGCCAGCATTCTGACAGAATATGATAGAAATATAATATCTGGGGCCTAACCTAATTAAAAAGAGGCATATTGAGTCTTGGAATTATTCCATGTGGCTCTCCAGAGAGAAAACTAGTTTATGAGATCTGACAGTTTCAAAACCCATATGTTTTCTTCCTCTTGATATGAATGATGGTGAAGGAAAGATATTCAGGTTTGATAACAGCCCTTTGATATGTGCTGATAAAAATAACGCAGAACAACCTAGACAGATGCATATTCATTTTTTCTCAGTGGCCAGAAAAACAGTTTTATTGCATAGCACAAAAATTTCCCCTACTGTATGCTTCTTGACTGAATTTGCAAAGTGAAAGGGTGACATAGAGGAAATCGTTCATGAACTTGTGCATGTTGCTACATGTATCAGAAAGCTTAAAAAACAAGAAAAGGCTAAGAGGCAGGGTTAAACTACAACTCTACTGCAATATATTTTGGCATTAAAAGGTGATTTCTGGAAACATCAACTGTCAACTAGAATCTTAGCTTGATTAGGCTACTAATAGCAAAGTCCAAGCAACTTTCCTCCCATAGCTATGTTCCAGTGTTGAGCTTGTCTGGACTTAAAAAAAAATGAAAAAGAAGAAAAAAGAAAAGAAAAAGTAGTGTCAAAGTTCTGATCTGATGAAATGAGCAATGGCCTCTACCATGTTAAAAAAGCAATCACAATATTGTCTTTACATAGATCCTTAGGCACTGAAAAGGCTAAAGGAGGTTTACTGATATTGGCAACGGAGGCATCCTAAGTCTCTTCACTATTTACAGATGATTCCTGAGACGGACAATTCTTATCATGCTTGTTTGCATGAAGAATACTTACCTAGAGCTATTTCCTGTCTCTTTGAACAAATGTTTACACTTGCAAGTAGCTTTACATGTGTGAGTAGTCTCATGGGTGATTTCAGTAGGGCTATTGA
The DNA here is from genome assembly GCF_001431845.1 of Calidris pugnax. Classification (NCBI taxonomy): domain Eukaryota; kingdom Metazoa; phylum Chordata; class Aves; order Charadriiformes; family Scolopacidae; genus Calidris; species Calidris pugnax. The sequence continues at coordinate 2,379,140 of NW_015090797.1, read as the reverse complement.
CGTGTTTGCAAAATTAGAGCAAGTTTTTGTGGGCTGTGAAAAATCTATACCTTTTCTACCCATTTCCCAACTTCCTAAACATCTTCCTGTGAACTCTAGCATCTGAGAAAGCCCTGAACTTATCCAATGCAGACATACAGAATCACAGAATCACCATGGTTGGAAGGGACTTCTGAGATCATCGAGTCCAACCTCAAAAAAACAAAAAAAAACCAAACAAAAAAACCCACCAAAACAAAACAAAACCACAAAACAAAACAAACAAAAAAAAGCCACAAAAAAAACCTAACAACAAAACAAAAAACACAACACCCCACCACATCACACCCACCCACAAACCAATAATCTTGGGCACTAGAGCATGCCCTGAAGAGCCACGTCTACACGTTTCTTAAATACCTCCAGGGATGGTGACTCCACCACCTCCATGGGAAGGCTGTTCCAGTGCTGACCACCCTCTCAGTAAAGTAATTCTTCCTAATATCTAATCTAAACCTCCCCTGCTGCAACTTTAGACCATTTCCGCTGGTCCTGTCATTATTCCCTTGGGAGAAGAGGCCACCTCTCTACAACCTCCTTTCAGGTAGTTGTAGAGGGCAATGAGGTTTCCTCTCGGCCTCCTCTTCTTCAAACTAAACATGCCCAGTTCCCTCAGCCTCTCCTCATATGACATGTTCTCCAGACCCCTCACTAGCTTGGTGGCTATATAGATAATATAGACATATATTATATAGATATAGATATATGTCTATATAAATATAGACATATATTTATAGGCATTAAAGCCACTTAGGAAATACGGATTGAGTATGCTTGGTTTTGAAAATCTGTTTCTAGATCTTTTCTATTGTGTAGCTGATTGCCTATTATTACAAATGTCAGCAGTAAACCAATATTCAAATATGCAATTTAATGGAATTTATCATATGAAAGAAAACTCCTATTTTTTCATGTTGTCACATACTTACAACAAGAAGACAATTTGTAGTGAATGCATTGCCATTCCATGGAATAATGGCCTCTGCACAATCCTGAATCTGCCAGCAATCAGATAGATTTTTGAACAGAAGATAAAACAGGCACTGCTATCCCATGGCTAATTCAAACAAGACATTCATTGCTGAAATATTGTAACAGAATCCATGAAATATACTGCTAAAGATGTTAAGAGTCAAATATATTCAACAAAGGATTTCAACTTTCATAAGGCAACATGAAATCTGCCTGCCAGGTGTACAGGATGCATTCTCTCATGCAGAAAAAAGATTGTATTAAAAAAAAAAACAAACAAAAAAAACCCCCAAAAAAACCAGAAGAAAAGCTACTCTGTTTTATTCACGTGTATAGAATTTAAGAGCATCAAATCATTAATTTCCATGTAAATTTAATTTATCTTTCTTTAACTGATGATAGAAAGTACAATATCTGAGATTTTCTCACATTTAGAGCAACAACTGGATAAGTTCTGACATTTTAATGTCAGACTATACACCTTATGGCCTTGGCAGTTTCACTAGCTCTTTGAAGAATAAAAGGAAGGAATTCAAACCTCCCTCTGCTGGACCTGCAGAAAAGAGCTGCCTGGTTACTTTAGCTGCATCTTCAGATTTGGCTAAATATTAAACTAGACACTGTAAGATCCTTCTTGTTACTGAAAATTAGTAATAAAAACTTGATGAATTAAATAGGTTTAGGTTACAGTTAATTTTCATATACTAATTCACTATATACTTTTACTTTGAAACCGTATAAGTCTGTCAAAGTTTTGCTGTCTTTGTTGATGGCAAATCTTCACTAAATTGTTCCTGTATGTGCAATTGCAATGAAAGAATCTGAATGAGGTACACATGAGGCCTGAAGTAGATCAAGTAATTATCTAGGGAATCATAGAATAATAGGTCTGGATAAAGCCTCAGGAGGTCATTCAGCTTGTTCCTTTGTCCTGAGGTAGAATCAGCTATGTGTGTGCTATTTCTGTCCTCAATTACCTCTGAGTCTTAGATGTTGTTAAAGCTCTGTACGTTTCATACTCCTCCCTATCACTAAAGTATTCAGAGAATTATTTCTTTTCATTTAAATGACTTCTAATAACGTCTTATTTTGTCCTCAGATATTTTGGTATTTTTTTCCCCAGATGACACCTTCCAAAGATAAAAGAATGCAGGAAAACAAAAAAGCTTTAGAAAATGTAGGATAATAAGACAGTTATTACTGAAGACAAACTCCTACTAGTTTCAGTGACTACCTACTATTATAGCAGTATTCTGTGAACAATAATTCTGTATTCTTCTTATATACTGCCTTCATGATTGTTACACCCTGAGCACATCCTCGCCCTCCAAACTAATGATTCCTAACACTTTAGCTCTTCTTCATGAGTGTGCTCTCCATCCTTTAGCTTTTTTATCTACTTTCTCTGTGCATTCTATAACTCTGTTATAGCCTTCTTGACAATTGAGATGGTAGTTTTGGAGAACTGTCAATGAGGACTCCAAATTGTCCTCCCTAATCTGTTACTGCCTGTAGGCGAGAAAAGATTAATCATGTAAACAATGTCTTTTCAGGGATGTCTCATGCTTCTTGCTACTCAGATAAGGTCAGGGTGGTACCAAAGCACAAATTCACACACAAATTTGTGTGCACAAATTCAATTTTCTGTATATTCCAAAGTGGTTTTCTAGAAAGAAGAGTTCTAGACCTCCAAAGTGACTGAAAAAATGGGTGCATTTTTAAATAACACAATATAAGAACATACTATTAAAAAAAAAAAAGCTTCTGAAGTTAAAGTTTGTGCTCCTAGTAAGAAAATGAATCTCATAAAGGCAAGCACTGAAGCAAAGAAGGAAATTAAAATGTCATGTTTTGTTCAGTCAGCTCTTTGCTTTGAGACTCTATTTCTCAAATAAATGGCGATTCAATACTATTGCTAATGCTCATGACAAAGACCTATACTTTACTTCTTAAGAACTTTATGTTTTGTTTTTAAGAAGAATTAAGAGTCTCAACTATGTCTTGTCTTTGAAATAGGAAGAAGGCCAAGAAATCTAGCATTATTTGGCATATTCGGAGAAGTACCTTGTATAATGTAGGCGTGGATAGTGCATCTGTTAGCCAATGAATCATGCAATAGCATATACCTTGTTTTTTATTTTGAAGATGATTAATGTGCCAAGGCTTATCCAAATAAATGAACATATCTATAAGAAGAGAAGTTCACACTGTAATGTAATTTACTCAGTGACTGAGTGGCAATAGAAGGGAAAGAGCATGGGATGACTGTAGTCCTGGGACTACTTCCATGGCACAGAAGTCACATGCAGTTGTTCGGGATACATGGAAGTAGGTGCTGAAATGAACAATATTCAGAGAGTATGAGTATTCTCAAAGGATAACTCTGTGGAAGTGTAGTGCCTCTAGAGGTCTGGTATACTGTCTGTAATGGATATTGAAACTGGTCTGTCTCCCTTAGTGCTGATGGTCAAACTATTTTCATTCTCATTGGTAGAGAAATTTTGGGTAGCGGAGAGTAAGTTTCCTGGCAGAGGCACAGCACATTTACATAGTGTAAGCAGCATCTAGGGAAATCATCAAAGCTCTTTCATCCTAAAGTAATAACTAGTGGTCTATCGTTGATATCTGACGACAATTCTCCAGAGGTTATATCACACGCCTCCTTTTAAAACCTTGCATCTGCTGCTGGTTCTTTAAATTACAGTCACATGATACAGTATGTAAGAGTTTTATGATGATATTAGTTTTATTGAGCTAATTTAATAAAATACAACATGCCAAAAGCACTAATAAAAAGAAACATCCTTTTCAGATTTGCTGCCTTGAATGACCTTTGCTACAAAATCCAAAATGCACACCGCATTAATGTGAGCAAATTATTGCATCTGAATAAGTACATAATATACCATGGTACATTTTTGATGACACAAGTCAGTGCCATTTTGCCCAAGACAACTGCTAATGGTGACTCACAGTAAATTGCAGTTAGAAGGCTTTGATATGTCATGACTTTTGCAGTATGTCTGATCCATGGATGCAAGAAAGGGGCAGTGAACCATATACCCTACAGTACTCCATTTATTTTTGGTACAGTCAGGCAAGCCACTTAGTTTATCTAGCAGAGTTTTGCATATATAGGGGAAACTGTATTCCATTTAACATTTTTGTACATCTGTGTTGAGCTACCAGTCACCAAAACTGGAAGAGAGTTTTGTTAAAAACAAGTATACCACCTGATAAAAACATGTGTTTGGTCTAAAAAGGAGCACATCAAATGAAAAAGTTCAAGAATGATACCCAAAAATGATTTGCACGCTCTCAAATCTAAGAATATTCCCCAGCTAGTGAGGTTCAGACTACATATAAAATTAACATTTTAAAGTAAATAATCTAAAAAGCTTACTAATGAATTTCTGCATTCTTTTTCAGCAGCAGTCTAATGAGAGCTGGATAGCTTTCTAAAAGAAACACAAAGCTCAACCAAAAGTTAGAAACTGATAAAAAATTATTCCTCTATTACTGAATGTGTCTTATCTGAATTTGGGGGGGCAGGGGAAGGGAGAGAAAAGGGAGGGGAAAAAAAAAAAGGTTGATCTACATTCAAACAGATATTTTTGTGTGTTCAGTTTTCGAAACTGTAAAGCTTAAAGATTAGCTAAAATTAGCCTTTTAGAATAAATAGATCTTAATAAAAGAAACAAGAATTGAAATAATAAATAGCCATTAAAGAAGTTTTTTCAATAAGATTTTTGTCTGTATTCTGCTAAATGGTTTTCAACAGCTCACCTTAAGATTGCCCTGGGATATAGCTGCAGCTGGAAGAACCTTATTCTGAACTTCAGTTCTTTACCATTTCTTCCAACAGCTGCTCCCAAAGCACAACAGTAGAAATGAGCATACTACTGAATTACTAGCATGATGGTAATAAAATTTTTTTACCATCTTATCAATCTACTATTTATTTAAAATATTATTTCACAAAGGGAAGAACTCATCTAGTGTTTGATTAGTTGACTAGCCAGTCACTTAACTGATACCCATTCAGGCAAAAAAAACCAACCCAAGATTATAGAAATGCATGCCAAGAGACTCCATTAATAAGATGTATATGCATTCTTTATTGTCTAAATTCTAAATTTTCATTACTCAGTTAGGACATACAGGCTTTGAGCTTGAAGCATCATTTATCTTGTAACTAGAGCAGATGCAAATGGCCAGATCTAGTTTTAATGTGAAGCTCTAGTTTGCAGGTTGCTACAAAGACACTTTATTTGAGGATAAGCTTTGGGGCAGAAAAACTGCTTTGTATTTTTATGCTTTATAAAGCATTTCTGTATATACACGTTATGTTGCATATTGGAGCTAAACTTTGTTCAGATTACTACTACTGCTACATTTTGTCCATGCAAACCTCATGAAGTTCAAAAAGGCCAAGTGCAAGGTTCTGCACATGGGTCAAGGCAATCCCAAGCACAAATAGAGGTTGGGCAGAGAACGGGTTGAGAGCAACCCTGACGAGAAGGATTTGGGGGCGTTGGTTGATGAGAAGCTCAACATGAGCTAGCAATGTGCACTCACAGCCCAGAAAGCCAACCACATCCTGGGCTGCATCAAAAGAAGCGTGGCCAGCAGGGTGAGGGAGGTGTTCTGCTCCTCTGCTCCCATCTTGTGAGACCCCACCTGGAGTACTGTGTCCAGCTCTGGGGTGGACCTGTTGGAGCAAGTCCACAGGAGGCCCACAAAGATGATCAGAGGGCTGGAGTACTTTTCCTATGAAGACAGCCTGAGATAGTTGGGGTTGTTCAGCCTGGAGAAGAGAAGGCTACGTGCAGACCTTATTGCAGCCTTCCAGTTCCTGAAGGGGGGCCGACAGGAAAGATGGGGAGGGACTCTTTATCAGGGAAGGCAGTGATAGGACAAGAGGTAACGGTTTTAAACTGAAAGAGGAAGATTTAGATTAGATATTAGGAAGACATTCTTTACTGTGAGGGTGGTGAGACAATGGAACAGGTTGCCCAGGGAAGTTGTGGATGCCCCATCCCTGGAAGTGTTCAAGGCCAGGCTGGATGGGGCTTTGAGCAACCTACTCTGGTGGCAGGTGTCCTTGCCCATGGCAGGGGGGTTAGAACTTGATGATCTTTAAGGCCTCTTTCAACTCTAACCATTCTATGCTTTAGAAGTCCTGGATCACCAAGTATCAAGCCAGCATGACTGCTCGATTGGCTTCTCAGAAATAGAAGGGTAAAACAGTAGCTGATTTCAGCCTGAGCCAAGCTATTTTCTAGCTGGGCCCAGAGGTCATCATCGCAAATGCGCCTTATTCTCTTTCACAATTAGTAATGGAAAGGTGATTAAGACTAGATTCCTGAACTGTCTTTCAGCTGTGATTTTTCTCTTGCTCTAACAATTTCAGCATGCCTGCCAGTCAGCATGTTTTTCTGTGACTGAAGGTGAGCCTTCTCGCCCTGAGAACCTGAACTGGTTGTGTAGAAGTTACCTAACATCAAACAGAGGTTTAACAGCTGAAACAGGAAGACAGTGAAGCCTCTGTCAACCACAGGGAAGTAGAGCTTGTTTTGCACGGTTCCTCTTCCAGTCCTCTGCAGATTGTGAATATCATTTCAGTTCAGGCAACTTTGAATCACCCTCAGGCAACAACTACCTGTCTTCCTTCACTTTTCGTGGTGTTCAGCCTCATATTTTTAGATGCTCTAGCTTGCATCTAAGCTATCTAACTACAATAAATGGAAGACACAGTCACTCAGCATGTCCAAGGAGCACACATCTTAGTGCCAGGACTAGGACAGATGGTTTGCAATGTAGGCTGTCAGGCTGACATTACACTAATAGCATCCATTGTGCTCTTCAGATTTCACTTCAGATTTCACTTCCCCAAAAAAAAAACAAGGCAGGAAATTGAAATTTTGCATCAGTAACACCTTGGCTGCAAAAAATTAGAGATTATTGCAGTGGGATTTACGGATTTATAGGTGCTTCAGAGAGTAATTATTTGAGGTTTTTTTTTCCTAAGTAATGCTTTTCAGACTTGAGAAAACAGTGTATGTTTGTAATCAGCAGCTGTGGAGAGAGAGGAAGGAGGCAAGAAATTTACCTGGCATTTTGTTAAGAAGGACAAAGAATATCACAGTTTTTCCTGATACTTTGTGTAAGACTTTAATTTAATGTTGTTAAGAGAAACTACTAACAATATGCACACTGTGCTTCTCATAGGCACACAGCAATAAAACCAGCAGGGAGTGGGGCTTTTTAAAATATTGGTCTTTTGTGAGACAGTTGGAGTGCAATGGAATTTAAGATAAAATCCTTTACACAAGTAAATACACCACCATATGTACATGCTGTTAAAAGAGACATGCTTTATTTTGCTTCAAGTGTACCCTTTAAATTTCTCAAAATAAAAGACCTTCATTGCCAAACTTTGGGCTTTATCTGGCATGTCATTGACTTGCATTCCCTAATGTTTCAACACATTTGTTACTTAGACTGAAATGTTCTTCTGGCTGTTTGAGATTAAGGGTTTAGATTTGGGAGGAGGAGGTTTCAAAACCAAGCGGAAGAAGCTGAAGCTACTGTCATGTTAGTGATGAAGATGTTGTTTCTAACTGTACAGAAATGCTTACTCGTTAGTAAATTTGTTAGAAAAAAAGACTTCCAGAATTAAGCAGCTATCAGTTCAGGGTTGGGGCTTTTTTGTGTGTTTTATTTTGAGGATTTGGGGGCAGGGAAGTTTGTTTGCTTTTTTTGCCAGTTTATTGGGGGTTTGTTATTGTTTTGGGGGGGGTTGGGGTTTTCGGTTTTTTATTTGTTTGTTTAGTTGGTTTTTTTGGTGTTTGTGGTTTCTTTTTCCTTTTAATTAGAGCTTATTTCTTGATATTGTGAATTCCTGAACTATCAATGATGGAGGATTTCAAGTCATTTAGTTATATAGTTTTATATATACATATTAATATATAACCTTTTTAATCTATTTGCTTGATGTTGAATAGTATCTCTTGATTGCAGTATAAAACAATTTCTAGAGAAATTCAACTACTGCTTCCTTTTTCTTATACCAGTATAGTATTCTGGCTCCAGTTTGCCAGCTAGAGTAGTTTCAAGCAGCAGGAAGCTCAAATAAGCACCCAGCGTCATTTGTTTTGTCAACACATGTACCAGACCTGGAACAGGTCATCACAATCGATAATCTCTTCTTTCAGAAATTTCAGCCCACGCAGTAACATCCAGAGAGAAACTCTGTCTCAAGAGTTGAATCTAATCAGAGACCAAGCCAGAGAACAAATTCTCCTGCTGCTCACACAGCTATTTCCACATGAAGAAGCTTACTTGACAAAACCAGCTACAAAACAACATATTTTTCAAAGCCTGATCACATGCTAAGGAAAATAACTTGGCGGAATATGTAGAAAAGCCTTGCTTCTGCTTGTTATTGTACTGTAAGCACTGAAGCTTGTTGCAAGGATTATGTACTGTAAGAAATGACAAACTGTGAAAAAGCCTAGGAACCAGATGAGAAAACACTCACGTAGTATAAGGGACATCCCAACAGTGAGAATAACATTGTCTCTATTTTCCAGGCTGGCGATACTGTATTTGCATATCATAGACCTTTTTTGTGTTCTCTTGGTCTCTCGTAGAGTCTCTGTAACAGCATTTTGTGCATGGTATAGCTGTTTCAGGGATTCCAAACTTTGATCAGCCTATGGCATTGTGACGTGCTGTTGCCTTTTAGCACTGGTGGGAATTAAGGGCCGCTGGACTACAAATCATAACTGTAATGAACCTTCTTTTTTCCTCTGGCTTATGCAGTATCTATAGTCACTGCATGTGGGTTTATGACATTGTCCTCTTCCTTCTGCCCAAGTTAAAGGGCTTCCACTAGAAGTGGAATCTTCTTGTCAAGTAAAATCGCACTGCATTCATTTTTAAAATTTAAAATTCAACTGAATCTCTAGTATGCTGCTACCACTGTCCAAGCTTACGGTATCTTTTCATAGACTTCTTCTCCCGAGCGACTAATTTTCAAGGATATCTGGTCATTACATTTTAAAGAGCAGAAAAATATGAAGAAACTTCAGTTACATAGATATACATATAGATATACATCCATACACATTATATGTGAGGATTTATATATGTATATGCTTATATAATATGCAGATTTTCTAGTATGAACTCTCATCTGTTTGCTCAACTATATCATTGATAATGCAAAATGAATTTGAGCCTTCTGGGCTATATAGATAATGATTCCATTTTGACATCAAAAATCTTGGGACAGAAGGTATTTTCAGACTTAAATGATTATGCCTTAGCTGAAGTAATTTTATTAAAAGTCATTTAAGTAAAAACCTAGAATGTGAGCTTTATCATTTAGAGACTTATTTAAAATCTAGATAATAACAATTCAAAGGAAAGGAGAAACTGCCGTCTGGGAGTGCTAAAATTCTTTTTATTCAAGAGAGGATCTTCTGTCCTGGAGGGTAAATTCTAGAGGACACTGAGAACCTGTGAAAAAAAGAGCATTCCGGTACTGATGCATTTCCTACTTCTTGTAGGCTTCTTAGAAAAGGCATACAATGAGAAAGGAAACAAATCTTGGTAAGGGGTTTCCAGTCCTCCAAATAAAAAAATTTCTTGCTTTCTAATTTCTTGCATTTTTAATTTTATATGCTCTGATTTTTATTTTTTAAACTTTATTGCAATCTCCAACTTAATGTCTATGAAGAATGAAAAAATTCTGAAGTTGACAAAAACTAAAATTCACAGAGGCATAAATTTTCCCAAGAATATTTTTTCCATCAAATTTCATTCACTTTCTCTGTATTCTAATATATTCTAGCTGCTATTCTATATGATTCCGATTCACACTTATGATAGAAGATTGGCACCATCTGAAATTAACATTTTAATAATAATATGATATAGTTTGCACAATTTTTAAACAAAGAGAAACCCTATTAATCAAATAAAAAAATCCATTGTCTTCATGAAAGATACTGTTTCAGAGCACAATAATTATCTCGTTAACAAAAACCACTGTCTACAAGAATGTGATCAGAAAACCCAGATTATCAGTAGTAGGAGCAGTAGTAGTACTAGTAGCAATAGTAGCAGTTATAATTTTAAATCATAATTTGATTAACTAACAGTTACACCTAAAAAAAAAAAAAAAGTGAAAAAGTGACAAAGTAATGAGTAGATTTGCACTAAGTTATGCAAGTAAAGCACTAGATGATTCCCATTTGGAACTGTCCCTAAATTTCTAGGCAGTGGATAGCACTGGCGACAGTCAAGTCTCAGTTGTAGATGACTTGAGTCAGCACCCATTCTCTAAAGGCTCTTGTGTTTTCCGAACAGCCGTCTGTTAACTCTGAACCACTGATGGTGAATATCACTGATGGAGACCAGTTTCCATCTCATGCTCCTTATCTGCTGTATCCCAGCCCCACTATGTAACCTACCTGAGTTTCGCCTCTCATCATATTGCCCAGTGTTAGGGTCTCAAAGGTTGAGGGAAGAGAAATTAGGATTCCTTGAAAGTGTGTGCTGCAGGTAATTTCTCTGAGAAGTACTGAGATAGAGCAGCATATTCCTGTAACTTTAGAAGCAGCAAGTTTAAATATTTCCATGAAGCGACTTGCAGATTACCAGTTTAAGACTTTAAAATATGATTTTTTTTATTTGACAATGCTTCTTATTTTGTAGTGTTAGTCCCACTTTTTCCTATGCAATATTACAATGTGATTTTTTTTTTTAATTTTGTTTTTTATATTGGGCCTCAGCCTGTACAAAGTACAGTATAGAATCAGAACATGTGTTTTTACAATGATCTCAACCTATAAAACTGGACATTTATAAACAGTTTTGGAGGCAGGACTTGAGTTCTAATCCAGTCTCATCACTGAATGCCTGTGAGATTTATTCATGGGTATTCACACATCTGGGTTACTGTTACTTTTGCCGGTATTGTCTGTTTACAACAGAAGGTCTCTAGAAGAATGATTATATCTCTGATTCAAATCTCCTTGACTCTAATAGATTCCATCTGGAGGGACTACATGCTTGTAAAAGCTCTAGTACAATTGGGAGGACCCTTTGTGCGGGTACTTTAATGTAGTCTTCTGAAATCTTTAAACATTTCCAAGACAGGTCTCTATTCCATTCACTTTCAAATTAGCTATTCATTTCAGTGAGATTACTTCAAGCCTTGCAGCATCTTTTTTTTTCATGACAAAAACTAAGCTCGAAATCCAGATAGGATCCACATCATGAAACAGCATAATGTTTGGTCTAATGATTAGCCTAAGAGCCAGAAGCTGGTTATGTAGTGTCAGAGACAATGAGTTCTCACTATTCAGCATCCCAATTCCTCTACTGATTTATAGCAATAATTCTGTGATTTTAAAGCCCTTGGTTTTGAGTATTGCCATTAAATTTCTCTTTAAAGTTGGCCAACAATTCCTGTTAGTTTACTGCAGATGGGTTTATTGTATGTGCAACCCTAATTCTACAAGTCCTAGATCCTGAATAAAGTATTGGCCTCATAACCACACTGTTCTCTTGCACACTGTATCTCTATAAAAGTGAGCTTCTCATCTTAGGACAGTAAATAACTTGAGAAATGCTTAAGCCTCATCAGTTCTTTGAGGGTTTGACTACTTAGCACATCCCAGTAATGATTAAGTACAAGAAAAGAAAATCTGAAAGCAAGAAAACCATACACAGCACTGTATCAATATAAAGATGTGAAAAAATAACTTTATTCTCTGAAGTAAGAGCTGAGGATTTTTCCTGTGATAAATAAATAAATAAATAAATATGCCTGTAATCCAAAATACCTGAAGAGCCTTACTCAGACCTATAATTTTTTAACTCACATATTTGACAATTACTTTTAAAGGGTTCTTTACTTAAATAGAGTGTTGTGATCCTCAAAAGAATTTTTGATTAAGTACTTCCCACCTGATTTTATTTTTTTCTTGTAACTAGCAGGTTGCATTCTATCTGTAGCTCAAGTGAGCTCTTCAGATTTAGAAGTGTCAGAATTTAAATGGTTCATTTCTGTTTTCTTCTCTCCAACAGCACAAATAGGTATTCATTGTCAACATATGTGGATGAAAAGATCTTCATAGGCAGTAGTGAACCCTCACTGAGCTGAAAGAGCCTGAAGTTGCAGAAGAAATCATATCAGTTCAGAACACCTAGGGTTTGCACAATACAACCAGGCTCTACATACCTCTGGAGTCCTGACTTCTGATCTTCCAGGCCAGAAACCTTCTCAGAGTATACTTTGACTTCAGTCCAACTCTTTTCTGCAAAGGTAAGTTGCCTGTGAACAGAAGGACTGGCATGCATGCTGGTATTAAATGGATATGGAACTGGGTTTTGTCCAGGGTGTATATCCAGTTCAGATTCTCAGCCTTTCAGAGTCAGCCAAAGCCTAGAGCTGAAATCATCAATCCCTGAATACTTGTGTTGCTTGTTCATGACACACCGGGTCCCAAACGTACCAATCACCTGAATACTTGTGTTGCTTGTTCATGACACACTGGGTCCCAAACATGTACCAATCACTGCATGAGTCGTGGCATCCCCCTGAAATGGAAGGAGCTGGTCAGAATATAAGACTGCATGAAAGATTACCAAGATTGGAAATTGCAGCCCGATGTAGAAAAAATGTCATGAAATGCCCATTCCTTCCTTAGCTGCATTTTACCTGTCCAGTTTGATCTGTGAGATTATGATGACTAGATTTAAAAATATGTATTTATATATGCTCTGAAGGATGTGTTTTGATCAACATTTGATATTGTTGAAAAACAATGACTGCTAGTCAGTAGCCTCACTGACTCTACATCCAGTCATAAACTAAGAGATATTTGGGCTACTGTTAAACACCAGGTTGGTTTCACTGGTGTCTTCCAGTAATTGCCTTTCTGAAATCTCTAATAAACAATAAAATCAACATTTAGTATAATACCACAAAACTTTTGAAAACCATTGCTTCGATTTTTTGTCTTGACAACTAGAACCACAAATTTCTACCTTATAAGCAAGTCACCAAAAGTGATACCTGTGTAATTGTTTTCTAAAATATAAGGAGAATTGAAGGAATTGACCTTAATAGAATTATTTTTTACATTACAGGAATAAATATGGTCATTGCTGCACCAAGAAATGTCACAACTATTGCCCTGTGTGGGGGAAGTGTTCAAGTAACATTTATGGATACAGGCAGACATACACATAAACACACATATATAAATTCATATTCCGATTATATACATGTATATATATGGAGTATGTACATACATATACAAACAATCTGGCTTTGCAGAAAACATCTGCTACTGATTGTGGTTTGACTTGCTTCCACAAGGCATTAAGTTCCTTTATCATAACCATCTGTCATTTTTGCCGTGTACACTGAATTAATTACAGACTTTTACACAGCTCATTTAAAACAAACCACAAACAAAATTATTGTCTGGTGAGATCAGTTTATGAATAATATGTGTATTCCTACCGTGAGGACAGTAGCCACTGTTAAGATTCAGTCATTCAACGCATCTCTGAACTTTTAGAGATATAATATTAAGTCCTGTAACATAAAGAAGCTCATGTTGGTATAAGCAAACCCCAAATCTTTCAGAGTTGCAGAACTACACACAAATCAATGTAAAGGGAAAATAAATTTAATCCTTAAACTCTATTTCTTCATGCAACAGTGGGTGATCAAACCTTTGAGTGGTGCTTTGATGGCAAATTAACTTTTGGCATAAGTAGGAACAATCCTCTGAGTCAACAGAAGTATACCATTTATGTTTGCCGATGTAGAGCCCTGGATTTACTTTAAAAATCCTTTTTCAGCACAGGTACAGGAGGCTTGCTTTTAGAAAGCTTTCCTTTTCTTAAACCCCTGTACATTTTAGGATGATTTTAAGTCTTTTTATTATCTCCATCAATGTTACAATATTGTGCAGGAAAGAGGCATATTGGCCCCTGTACAGCACTTTCTCATTCCAGTTTCATGCAGGATGAAATGGGAGCAAATGCAAAAACCGTGACCCTCTCTTCTATGTGTGGACATTCTTGACTAACCTGTTTAATAAATATTCGAGTGGTCAAGCTATTTTGTTAGGAAAGAAGGCATACCATTCTGCATTACTTATTTCTGGAAGAGTACACAGTGGAAATATTTGAGTAAGTGCTTGCCAAGAGTCAGAGTTGAACAGTCGAACTCAATATACTAATTGTGATCTTCATTCCTTTGTTTTTCCGGTCTGTACCAATTACAGAGACATTAGTAAGATTAGATGTCCCCAGTTGTGCCAATTATGCAACGGTACATCCTCATTTTTGATATGAATACGGTTTCAGTTGAAGAATACATCTAGTGGTCATTACCCTTCACCTTTTTAAGACACAGCCTATGACAGACTGTGAACATAGCGGTTGGGCTATTTTATGTGTTCACTTGCTCTCTTATAAAAGCTCTCCACCTTTCCACAAATTGATAAACAATTACTTTGCTTATCATCTGCAATGTGCATTATAATTTCATCACTTTCAATCTGAATTTTTGCTGAAGATCATGGGTTCCTTTGATCTTTGAGATAAAAGTAAAGTTCTCAGTAAGTACGCCTTTAACAGCATCTTTCCAGCTTTCTTTTCTTGTTCTCTATAACCAAACAACTGCATCCCAACAGTTTAAAATACAGAGCTGTCACTATTTTAAGTACTTGGTCCCATTTGCTCTTAATTATTGCACATTTAAGCTGAAAATTCTCCATTTCTAAAGATGATATAGGCTTGTATATATTCTAATTAGGCAAACTAGGTTCATTTTGACTACATAATAAAGTAAACCAAACAAAAAAAGCTAAAGTAGGAAATAAGTGCACAGAAGAAGCTACTTTATGAGTACATTAAGAACTTTTAATTTAATACTAGAAAGTTAGGAAATGTCATAATTGTAGTTGCCTATTCAGCAAATGATTTATGATAGTCTTTAATCGTATGACCTTACAGTATTTTTTGTGCAACTGCAGGAAATACATGCCTTGAATTTATTACCCTGATTCATCCGTAGAGAAGGCCTGGTGCTGTTTATGCAGTGATGCAAGCCTATTTTGGAAAAAAAAAACAAAACAGTGTGGCCATGTAATTAAAAGTTCTATCATAAAGTGTACCACAAAACCACAACCCTAATTTAAACACCTCCTTTTTTTGAATGACTTCATAATCCTAGAGCTGGCATGAACAGCTTTATTCTGGTATGTACTGTCCTTATTTAAAGACTCCCCTTACCAAAACTGATATCAAACTCTATCATATAAAGTTCTCTATGGATTACTGGAACAGTGAGAACTCTTATAGAATCATAGAATCGTCTAGGTTGGAAGGGACCTTTGAGATCATCTAGTCCAACCATGGTTGCTGGTGACTTATATGGGTGTTATTGTCTGTGTAAGACTTGATCAGATTTAGCCAGAAGGTGTCAGAAATATTTTCTCAATACAGATTTCCACTGGCTTTTCTTACGGTGTTTTCTTCTAGTACCTTTATCAGCACATAGAAGCCAAGTTCTCTTGCTGGCCTAGTCAGTCTAGGTCTTAAGGCTTACTCAGCAGTGTCATGAAAGCAACATAGCTACTCCACCTGAATTTCCTGACTGGTCTATTGTGCCATCCTGTGCAGCCTGAGAGGCTTCATGGGTGCATTCACACCCAGGAGTGATACTGGCAGGAGTTTTCCTGGGCTGTCTACACTTATCCCAGGAAGCAGATTTGGAAGGTTTACAACACTTCATCTTCACATTTCAGCTTCTTTGAGCACATGGTCCTGGTTTATCTTCAAAGCAGGCCAGTTTCCAGTCTCATCAAAAGCTCTCCAGCACAAGCAGCACCCCCAGACCTTTCCACTTTCCACACCACCTCTGCTGTCAAAAGGGTTCCTCTTCCATGTGAGACCCACTAAAGAAGGTGACACATACCCACAGCAGAGGCCAGAATATTTGTAACCCTTTCCCAGTGCTTTTCCCCAGTGCGCTGCTTTCATCTTCATCCTGTGGTCTGACATTGCCTGTGAGCATTGTAACCACAAAGGCTGAGAGATCCAAATCTACCAGGCAACACCGGTCAAATACAGTAAACTGGGCCAGACAGCATCATACAGAAATGCTATAGCCCTTATGCCAGATACCACCGAGACCCATGGCAGCTACAGTCCCTGCTGGTACCTGTCCAAGCCCAGCCTCTCCCTCTTGGTAGATACTGAACAGATGCACTAAATTTTAACACGCAACAACCGACACCTGCGAAGGGGACACCCTCTCCATCACCAGAAATACAGGTAGAGAATGGTTTGATGAAAAGCAGGTAGAAAAACTCCTTCTAGACTGTACAGGCACTGCTGCCAAAACCCCAATTCCATGCTAACGATGCTTGTGCAAGCAATCCTGTACCAACCATCCTGCTAATACAAGGCATCAGGCAGCCTCCTGAGGTGGCATTCGGGGGTGCCTCGTATAGATAGGTCAGGGGAGAGCTCATAACAAGATATGCAATGATTTGTGTGCCAGTGGTGCAGCTGAGGATATCCCTTTGGGAGATGGAGGGGGAGCACAGAAGGACACACCAGGGCACTCCTGCTGCAGGGAAGCCATTCAGGAGTGGCCTAATGCCAGCACCATTGCAGGGCCTGCTGGGGAGTAGATGCAGGGAGCCTGGGTTCGTGTGTCCCCATTGCCCCCTTGTCCCCCTCCTCCTGTCCTCTCCAACCTCGCTGTCCCACAGCGGTGGCATAAGAGTAGCTGGGCAAACACTGAAAACCTTAAGAGGCAGGTTCAGGGAGGCTGAAATTTCCACAGATTTTAGCACATAAAAGGCAGCCAAAATAGAGACCAAACATTTTCTGAAATGCAAAACTCTCCTGTCTGACTATGACAGATGAAAGAGACTCAAGCTTGAAAGAGGGCACCTCCGAGGAACTTGAAAACCTGACTGACTCCATCTCTCTGTGTTGTGCAAGACTGAAAAGAGTCTTCTTTCAGACAAGGGCAGCCACAGTACAATCATGTGCATGTCGAGCATATAGTCAGCTATAAAAGCCAGTGGGAATGGAGCCTTTTAACCAACAGGTCATTATCTGTGCACATAATTAATATAATGTGTATTAACTGTATATTAATATAGCCACCATGTCAGTGGGTTGTTGTTACTGAAGAATATTTGCATTTTTAAATGAGAGATAAGTAGTGAAGGTCTTCACCTAAAACTAATTTTATTTTTCATGTTCTATTTATTTATAATTCTGCTGAGAAATATAGTGCATAATGACTTTACATTTTGCTCTCAGAGAAATATATTACGAGGCTGCACACTGACATTTGTACAATTTTATACCACATGGCACATACAGAATAGACTAGGGAAATTAGTCTCAGATTTATAAACAAAACTTCTTACACAAGTGACTCATTTTAGTTGAATGTGGATGGCCCTTAATGGGAACACATATGTTTATGCTAAATAAGCTGTAATACCAACTGAGGTGGCACAATTCTCTCTGCCATTAGGAAGATTGATTTTGCCTTGGAGTGCCTCTACTCAACAGAAGTACCCTTCAGGTAAGTTGAAAAAGTTATCAGGCGTGTAGTGTAAATGAGCAGTGAAGATTCTAGAGATGGAGGAAAACTGTAGCGTGCCATTGAAAAGTGTTTTCTGTTCCCTAAGATCCTAAACATTCATCCATTAAAAAAGCCCCAAACCCCCCTATGTAACTGTGGTAACTAAAGGTTGCTCATAAATTCCCTAACAACTAAGGCATGGAAGAAGAATTTTGAAGTTGGAAAAAAAAAAAGACAAACCCAGAAATAGTGACATTTAACTTTTCAAATCATAAAGAATAGAAAGTATTTAACAACAGGTATAGGCAACCATAGAACAGGAGTAGTTCTGCTAAATTGATAGTGATACTCCACTGCAAATCTGTTGTGAGATCAGATCAGGTTTATGTTAATTATATAACTATCAAGATGGGGAAGCTTGGACAATGACTTTTTGTTAACAAAATGCCTAAATGAATATGGCAATTTTTGACAACATCATTTTTTTGGAGTTGTTTTCAAAGACTGCAACCTAGTTACAATCAATATATCTAATAATCACGCAAGGCCAAAAGGCTAAGAGCAAGAAAGAAGGAATATTGTGCTGTTTTTTTGACTTTTATTCATAAGTAAGTTATTGGATTCTAGTTCTTGTAACCAGTTCCTCAGAATTTTAACTCCTATGTCCAATCTCATCTCTCTGAGAGCTTTAGTGAATTCAAAGAAGGATGAAGCGTAGTTACCCAGAGGGACTATATGTATATTTATACATACATAAAAAACACATCTTTGCTATATAAATGTGTTCCACAGGGCTGAATTATACATTTCGGTATGGAGTTATCAGCACTTTAATTCAGTGAACTCTAAGGATGTCTCTCTTAAGAGATATGCCTGAATTTTCATTTATATATTTATTTACTTTTTACCCTATAATGTGTTCATAAATTAAAATTATAACTTTCTCTCCTTATCTTCCTTAATTTAGGTTTCTGTGGTGCTGGGCAAGGAGAATGGAGGAGCACTTACAGAGGTAACAACCATCCTCAGGCATTAGGTTGTTCAAACCAAACAAGATGTCATATATGCTTTCAGAATACAGTCTGTTCTTCTAGAGGGTAACACTAGACTTATTTTTTTCCCTCTGTTTTAAATTTTTGAAACCGTTTTAACATAAGCAAAAAGTGGCTGGATAGTAAAATACTCCACAGGTCCGTCACATTTCAAGAGAGGAATTCACTTCTGTAGAAGCATTTTTTTAGTTTTCTGGATACATACAAACCACGTATTTATCCTATTGAGAAAAAAAACAAAAGTAATAATCCCTTTAGTCTTTGTTTTTCCAAGTATTCTCATGGAATAAAGGTACTGAGGAAGGGAAGGCAGGGATAAAGAAAGGAAAGCTTGATGTGTGCACACAACCTTTCAACAAATAAAAATAAAAATCTACCATCCCAGGCCAGTTAAGTCAAGACCTTGTTAATAGTTGAAAATGGACTGTAAAGTCTACCTGTTATCAGAGAGATCTCAAAACTGAAACTAAGTCCTGACAGTCTCCATACACCATTTATCATATATTGAATGGGATGATTATTAGTTCAAACACAGAGTCTGAATCCACTGATTGTTTTGAAATGTGAAGGGGAGGAGAAGAAAGGTCCTCTAAGCAACCAGGAAGCAAACCATATACAATATTGTAGCTCAGTTGTCAAACTTTGAAGTAATAATAATAACAATAATAATAATAATAGCAATACTAAACTTCATAATATGTCAGTGTAGTCTTTCAATGGTGGTGTAACATAGTCCTTATGCTAATGCCTGTAAAATGTTGACTGCCAGTCATGACAGTGTCATTGCCACGTCCATTTAGGACACAAACATATAGGACAAGGGCAACAGCTCCTAAATCAGGAATGGAGACTATCAATATAGAGCGGAAAATAGACATAACAGAATGACAGATACTTAATATTTTTTTTTTAGCTTGTTTATTTCTATTAATGGGGAACAATCTTTTGCAGACATGGAGATCTTCACAGTATACTGCTGATTTTATTTTATTTATTATTTAGATACTTATTTATTTAAATCTAAGTGTGCCTTTGGAACTAAAACATACCTGCATCTGTACTGTCTGCAAGTTTCACATGCAAAGAGTCTTCACTTCTAAGGGGGCAAAGTACTCAGGAAATCAATAACTTGCTGCATAACACCAATGCTTTCCTCTGCACCTGTTTGATGAAGCACATGGTAGAGCTCTGCTATTTTGGAGCTATTCAAAGAACTATTCACAGAATTGAATCTGTATACAACCACAGTATGTACATTATATACAGTGAATCTATATGTAACCACAGTTAGTCATCTTCAAAGAGTGAATCCCATTCAATACATTTGTTATTCTTTCTCATGGAAGCTTTGCCTCTTATTTTCTAAGGTGATTACTCACATTTTACACAGAAGACAAGATCTATGGGTAGGAGCGAGACCCCTTCAACACGCAAACTTGATCTTGTGCATTTCTTTAGAATATTCAAGATACAAACAAGTCTTCAGAGCCCTGAGCAAACTGGTATGTCTGTCTATACAGTGCACTGGAGTGTTGAACATACATGTCTTCCAAAACAGCACAGCAGGATCAGCACAGTGCTACATCCCAGCTAAATAGATCTGCCTGTTAGCAGGGCTTATTAGCTCTGAGCAGTCACAAGCATCTACGCATCTATACTTGCAGCTCTGGAGTTTAAACATTTTCTCTGCTGGCTTGGGGACCTCTGCACTGCAATCTGCTGTGGAGAGTAAATGCATCAAGCTCTGTGGTACGGCCACAGAGCTCACGTATGGAGCCTGCAGAGCTCAAAAAGGCAGAAGCACCTCAATCCTTCCAAGATTATTTCCCCAGCCAACAAAAAGCAATTTTAAGAGCTCCATGATTAGCAGACGCCAAAGACTCAGCTTAGCAAGTTGCTCGTCCTTGAGTTACCTGCAAAACAGTCGGTATTTTGCAGCATATATTAGAAGTGCTACCAGTATTGAGATCTACTCATAAGATGGTAATCTGCTAGGCTATTATAACATTCTCTCCCTGTGAGACAGCTTTTCTCCATACACTGAGAAAATGTTTGATAAAAACGTGCAGATATCTACCCTAAACAGCTCTACACTGATTGTGTCTAGAGGAAATTCTACCTTTAATAATCATCCTGTGTATAAATGTTAGGTCCAAAGCTCTGTAGCATCAGAGAAGACCTTGGGTCCTCCCACAATTTTTCTTCTACATCCATAAAATATGGATCTAATATAAAATGCATTAGAAAATGCATATCTTCTGACTCTATATGGCTGACTGTTACTAATAAGTTAAAACTTTTTTACCCTCAGCTCTTTTAGTTCAGCTTTTGGAAGATAACACGAAGTACTTACTGTTATCATTGCTTAGTGTGAAAAACTTACTCTGCAATTTCAGAGAGAGTTATTGAAAATATCAATTAATGTGCACAGTTGATGGCTGTATATTTCTGGGTCCTTCTAGTTGATTTATTCAGGCTACACTCTTCATATCTGCAAGGAAATTGTTTTTCAACAAATACATTCTTCCTGATTCTCTAAAAAACCGCAGTGGAAAGATGTGGGTTGACAAACAAGGAGCTTCAATACACAGTTGCCAGATGTGCAAGTATTTCCAAACACAACTGCTGCACTTTCACTCCTTGTTAGAACATTATCTCAGATATCTGCACTAGTATGCATTAAAGAAATGTAGCACTCTTCATTCAGTGTCTTTTTCTGTATCCATGGAGTAGGACTAGACAGATACTGAAATATTCAACTTCTCTTGCTGCCTGAGTAGTTTTACAAATACATAACCCAGACACAAGAGCAGTACACAATTTTTCTTCCTGAGAGCACTGCCTCTGAAAGTTATCTCTTGCAGGAATAATGTCGAGAGAATGGGAAATGTGTTCTGCTTCAACTGCCAGCTCTAATTCAGCTTTCTAGAGCTATTGCTTTGATGCTGCATTGGGATGGCACTGGAGTGCTGAGCCCAAGTCCCCTTAATGCTAACAGTAGATGTTATTCTGGCAAGCTGGTATTCAGTTTTGCTCAAAAACAGCATAATGAAATTGAACTATTGGTAAGCAATATGGACAATATTAATGCTGATGAGCAGAGAAAAAGATTGCAAACTAGGTATTTCTCAGCAAAAGACGAATCTGTAATACTGCATTTATGCTTTTTCCAAAACTAGAATAGAACAAATTAATGGAGTTACTAAAAGTTTATTCCAGAAAAATAAAGCCAGTGTTCAAAGTGGCTATTCTACTCTTTTGTCAGAGGATATAGTAGAAAGACGTGCACTTGAAAATTATCATCTTCAGTTTCAACAGAAAATATTCCAAAGAGTATTTGGAGTATTTGAAAAATGTTTCAGTGCTGAAAGTAAAAAAAATTCTGAAGCCAACTATGGCAGTATTTTTACTTCTCTAACTCCATCTTGCTTAAAGCTCTTCTCATCTTCATTTACTGTCATGGCCCTTTGGGTCTCTGTGAAGTTCTACTGATTTAAGTGACAGGCACAGAAGTCCACACTAGCAGATCCAGAGGCAAGATCAGGGCACAAGATGGTTCATAAATAAATGTAAGAAAAGGCAGGTACCTCTTGGGCCTATGAGATTTGCAGCTACCAGTTTCTCATTTGGGAGAAAAAGGTAAGTCTTAGCTTTCAGTAAATACAGAAAGGTAATGTAACTGCTCCTTGCAAAAATGTATCTACACAGCAAAATGATGAAAGCCGGCTTTAGTCACAATGAGCTACTTATTTGTCCCAGATACAATACAGTTGAATGTGAGTCCTTAAAGTTGAGGCTGCAATCCTTTTGCAGCAACTGTACTGTAAGGTGCACCAGTCCATCCTCATCCCCCAGGCTTCTTCTGCTCCAGGAGCCCCTCCTCAGCACCCACACAAGTGTTTATGTAGCCACAGAATGGATTGGATTGATGAACTAATTTATCCTAAATTATCTCTGCAAAAAACGTTTGAGCTCTTTTACAGCTGGATCGATTCCCCAGTTCACTGCATAAACAGCTGGATGCAACTGTGGATAGCAGCAGACACAGAAGGCAGACTGATGGTGAGAGAAAAGTGCCTGGCAATAGTGTGGATATTGTCTTATGCAGCCATATCACCGAACGTGAACCTGCTGTGATAGAAAAAGTGACACATCATAGATTTTATAAACTTAGTTCTCTTAACTGACTTCTAAAATTGCAACTTTTTCTTAAAGTCTTAAAGGAATTTAGGATTAAGTGGGATTCAGTCATCAGCCATGACTCCTACTGTCTGTTATTTGCCAGGTAATAACGGCTACTCAACATCATTTAGTAAATAGAAATTTAAATATACAAAAGAAAATTACATTTAAATTAAGGTATTTCAGAACATAAATATTTATCTCAGTATTTGTATTTGCTGAATAATGTTACATATAAACACAGTGCCTTTGAAAAGAAAAACAAAAAGGGACAAAAAAAAATCTTCAGTAAGGGAAGCTGTTTATGGTACTTACGTAGTAATGTGATAATTATCCATGCATAACTACTCAATTATAAATATGGAAATGCTTAATTAATTAATATATTAAATTAATCATAACACAGAAAGATATCAAAGGCTATATTGCAGCATTTAGCTAGAACTTCGCAGTTTGTGTATAACTGCACTGATCCTGGAAGAATTGAAGGTCAAATTATAAATAATGATACTATAACTTCTAATCAGAATCCTTTGATATAGAAGGATGGTACTGCCCTCACACAAACTCCTGAGATGCTTTATATTGGTTCTGAAGGGAGATGGGACCTTGGCTTTTCCTGATTACTAACACATATGAAGCTTTTTTTTTTTCCATGTTCCCAACTGTGGGAATACTGTATTCCCCACGGTCCTCAAGAAGAGAGAATTTAGAATAAAAGCATTCTACATCATCTATATCTCATGATACTTCTGCAGGGAAATTAGGAGAATGCTATGAATAACGTATATAAATGTTATTTACATTCTTCTTACAATTTTGGTGAAACTGATTTCTGCTCTCAAAAAAATTTGCAAATACTCATTTACAACTTGAAATCAATCACTGTGTCTGCACATTAGCCTCATTTGTATCTCTGATGCTGTTCTAAGTAATGATTTTGTTGGATGTTGTTTATCTGGACTTCAGCAAAGCCTTTGATACAGTCTCCCACAGTATCCTCCTGGAGAAACTGTCTGCCCATGGCTTGGATGGGAATACCCTCTGCTGGGTTAAAAACTGGCTAGAGGGACGGACCCAGAGAGTGGTGGTAAATGGAGCTAAATCCAGCTGGCGTCCAGTCACGAGTGGTGTCCCACAGGGCTCAGTACTGGGGCCACTTCTCTTTAACATCTTTATCAATGATCTGGACGAGGGGATCGAGTGCACCCTCAGTAAGTTCGCAGACGACACCAAGCTGGGTGGCAGTGTTGATCTGCTGGAGGGTAGAGAGGCTCTGCAGAGAGATCTCGACAGGCTGGATCGATGGGCCGAGACCAACGGGATGAGGTTTAACAAGGCCAAGTGCCGGGTCCTGCACTTCGGTCACAACAACCCCAAGCAGCGCTACAGGCTGGGGGCAGAGTGGCTGGAGAGCTGCCTGGCAGAAAAGGACCTGGGGGTGTTGGTCGACTGTCGGCTGAACATGAGCCAGCAGTGTGCCCAGGTGGCCAAGAAGGCCAACAGCATCCTGGCCTGTATCAAGAACAGTGTGGCGAGTAGAGCCCGAGAGGTGATCGTCCCCCTGTACTCGGCACTGGTGAGGCCCCACCTCGAGTACTGTGTCCAATTTTGGGCCCCCTACCACAAGAGGGACATTGAGGTGCTGGAGCGGGTCCAGAGAAGGGCAACGAAGCTGGTGAGGGGTCTGGAGCACAAGTCTTACGAGGAGAGGCTGAGGGAGCTGGGGTTATTCAGCCTGGAGAAGAGGAGGCTGAGGGGAG
>NW_015090797.1:2334583-2354156 GCF_001431845.1 Calidris pugnax | reverse complement strand
ATTGTTTCATTTGTATGCTGGTAAATAATGTTTAAAAAGCATAAAAATTCAGAAGTTTAAGAAGGAAATATTAAAAAAAGATAAAGCAATTGGTTAAGACTAAGTAGGGGGTTACCAAATAAAAATATTCACTTTCAAATAGGACAAGGGGTAATGGCTTCAAGTTGTGCCAGGGGAAGTTCAGGTTGGATATTAGGAAACATTTCTTTACTGAAAGGGTTATCCAGCATTGGAATGGGCTGCCCAGGGAGGTGGTGGAGTCACCATCCCTGGAGGTATTTAAGAAACGTGTAGACATGGTTCTTCAGGGCATGCTCTAGTGCCCAAGATTACTGGTTTGTGGTGGGGTGCTGTGTGGGCGGGTGATGGTTTTTTGGTTTGGAGGTTGTTGTTGTGTGTTTAGGTGGTGGGAGCTGGTGTGTTTGGTTTGTTGTTTTTTTTGTTTTGTTTTTTTGGGGTTTTTTTGGGTTTTTTTGGTGGTTGGACTCGATGATCTCTGAGGTCCCTTCCAACCACTACAATTCTGTGATTCTGTGAATGAATATTTGTGGAAACTGAGAATTTTAAGTAAACATTGAATTCTGTGATTCTGTGATTCTGTGAATGAATATTTGTAGAAACTGAGAATTTTAAGTAAACATTAGAGAAAAATTGTATCCATACTTGTATGCTTATCCTGACTGTCTGATTCCAGCAGCAATATTGATTCATACCATATGACCTGTCTAAACTGACCACCTAAGAGTTTCACCATCAAGACCTTACAAAGAAATGCCAAACCATTAAAGATGTCACTGCCAGCTTCTTCTGGTGAAAACTACCAGATAAGGGTTTTATGTTCTGCTTGATTTAAGCAGTGATGTTCAAGCAGTACTTATCTGAGATTGCTTCTCTAAGTTAAACAGGTTTCCTGAAGCTCAACCAAGGCATGACCGAGACAAGAAAGCTGAGGCTGGAGAAACAGGTTAAGAGGGAGTAATGTTGCTCTCACTGATTTAATGGTTAACAACCAAGTTACTATCAGGATCTACTGGTACTTACAACAGAGGCATGATTTTAGACTTCCAGCTGGCATTTGAATACAAATTATACCATGCATTTAATACACTCTACCATATAGTTTGTATTCTATAGTATTAAACATAGCACAAAGCATTAGTAGAGTACCAAAGAAATGGGGGATAAGACCAAGAGGGGATAACAATCTGAGGGCCGTATCAGGCCACGAAGCTTCCTGGTAATATCCTTAACACAGGCCCTTGGGAGGCAGCAGACCTCCTTTTGGGAGGGGTCTGGTCTGCATATGGGACCCTCAGTTCCCCTCAGAAGGGAACCACCTATAACGATTGCCCTCCTTTTTTTATTTCATGGGGACAGTCTTAATACATGGAGCTGGCTGCTTCCACAGCTCCCTGGATGAGCCACTATGAATATCTTTGATCCCCTCCTCCTCTATCTCCAAAGGCTCGTACCTGTTCTGTACGAGCACCTGGGAAGGCGGGGGGGGGTCTGGAGGGGACTCTGTTGCTGCTTCAAGCAGGCACCTACTTCCACTCCCCCTCATCCTCTCTTGCTTCCCCTCCTCCTGCCTGGTGGCAAGGGCTCCTTTTCCCCTAAGGATGGCATCCTTTTTCCCTAAGGATGGCAGGGTGTTGCAAACGGCCCTTAGTCTTTCTACCTCCTCTGTAAGCTCAGCCACGAGGCCGAGCAGACCGCGGACCCGCTCGCGCCGCACACAGGAGCTGTCCTTGCTGTTCTCCTGTGAGAGTGACAGCCATTCCGTGCAGCCCGTCGCCTGGACGGCTGCGTGTTGCTGCGGCAGGTGGGTTTGGCCCGCTCTGTTCCTTTTGGTTGTGGCTGCAGAACGAACGGCCACCATCTTGAATGTTCTCGTTCTCCCCGGCCCACCCCTCACGCGCAGCCATCTCGCGAGACTACCACCGCCCCGCCCACCAATCGAGGGCCTGCTCCGGCTGCCCTTAAATCCCCACGTGGCTCCTGGCCACGCCCCCTCCGCGTCTGATTGGTTGACGCGGACTTCCGGGTTCCCGCTGAGGCGGTGAGCTGGGGGTCCCCGGGCTCGGAGACCGGTCTGTGCGGCGCCATCGGGGTCCCTGCCCGGGGTCGCCTCAGGGCTCCTCGGGGCTCCTCGCCGACCGACCAGGTTGGACTAGATGGTCTCTAGAGGTCCCTTCCAACTCTGTCGGATCTGTGAATCAACAAATGGAAATATGGCAAACAATGTTTATGACTAAAAAAACCGCCCTATGCTGTGCCTTAGTAGTGTTCAAACGATGAAGATGTTGAAAAGTAAACCAGCCGTTCAGAGATTATCAGTGACTGTCCCTTCATCTTCTCATGGAATTTAAAGACTTTTTTGAACATTAGGAAAGAATTTTTCACCGAAAGAGTGGTCGGGCATTGGAACAGGCTGCCCAGGGAGGTGGTGGAGGCACCATCCCTGGCTGTGTTTAAGGGCCGTTTAGATGCAGTGCTAAGGGACATGGTGTAGGGGATGACTTTGTAGAGTAGGGTAGATGGTTGGACTCATGATCCCAAGGGTCTCTTCCAACCTAGACGATTCTATGATTCTATGACTTGGTTATGAGGTATAGCAATCTGAAATAGCCTAAGATTAGTGTATAAGAAAAAAAATCACTCTCCCTTTTCTGTATTACCCATTGGGTCAGCAGAAATGCTTTATGTGATTTGCTTTCTTAATAAAAGAGCAGAAGGTCAATAGCCGGAGCTTTATGACACAGACTGTGAATTCTGAAACTGCCCTCCCTTTTTGACCACAGTCGTCCCAAAGCTGTGATTCTTCAGTGAAAAGAAAAAAAAAAAAAAAAAAAAAAAAAAAAAAGAAAAAGAAAGGGTTGAAGGTTTTTTTGATAAACTATGAAATAAGGATAATGATTTGCAAAGTTCCTATGGAGCAGGTCATTTTTATATTCCTGAGATTTACATTAATTATACTTATTCCACACTGACTAACAAGTCTTCATTATTACAGTAAGTAAACAACTCAAAGACATAAATACTAAAGCATAATTTAGAAAAATCTTGAGATTTGATATATTTTTTTAAGCTGCTAAATGATTCAGAAGCCTAAATCTTTTCCCAATACTGCTTTCGAGACTTATTTTCCATGATTTGCAGTAAGATTTATGCCACTAATTGAATAAATCATATGTCAGAATAAGACATGGTCCTTTAAGTCACATAATTTAATTTCCTATCATAACAACTTATGAATTTCAGGAAAGATGAGACTGCTTGTTAGGGTCAGAAATTGTCTGTAGTGGCAGCAGTAGCAGCAACCATTGTTAGGATAGCAGTGTTGTTAACTAGCTAATTGAATACCATTTACAGTGTTGCTAACACTAAATTTTTCCAATTATGTTCATGCTAGTAGTCTGCTGTTCTCACTTCAAACCCTTCTGGGCCGCCAAGCTGGAGTCAGGGTATGCAGAGCTGTGAATCTGCCAAAGGAGTCCCCTTTGCAAAGAAGGATAAATGCAAAAGAAAAAGAAGAAAATGAGTAACAATCATGTCAAAATAAATGAACTTAATTTGGTTCCCAGATCTCAGAAAAGCACTTTAAATGAGTGATCTTCATCATCATACTATTCTGATGACAGGCAAGAGATGAAAGTCATAGTTACCTAATCTGCTGTGTAACACTTTTTAGAGCAGTCCTGTTTTTACACTGGCCTTTTCTGAGGATGGTGGTTTAATAACATCATTATCTATGATTACTAGAGCTGCAGCTATACATAGAGAGCACTAATAGAATCCTAATATGATATTACAAATCAGGGCAGCTGGCTGGAGAACCGGCACTTTCCTTCAGGAAGAAATGGGTTTATGCATGTGGTGAGTGTGTACCTAGTGCGACCTGCAGAGAGGCAGGGACCACAAGAGGCCCCTAGATGGTAAGGTGTGGATAGACAGTGACCTCAAGGAAGGATATATGGCTGGGCCTAAAACAACAGTCCTTCAGGGAATAATGTAGCAATCAGATCACAGAAAGCCCTTTGGCACCATCAACCGCCAGTCGCCTTTTTCTCCATCAGAACTTTCACCTCTAATAGGCCAGTACCTGGAGGGCACTTCATTAGGGCAGGCAGACCAGCTGAAAGGACATCAATTGCCCCTCCTGTTTGTAAATTTGTGCTGGAGGTTCCAGTATGATATGCGCCAGAGATATACATTTCAGACAGGCATACATGAGGCAGGTTGTCAAAGCTCCGCCAGTTTTGGTGTTGAAAAGTAGTTATTGAATTGTTAACATAATTGTCAACAATAAGTTATATTAAAATGGACGCATTACAATAAAAAACATTAGGACAAATAATTGCCTGTGGTAAAGAAAATCAGTTCTAAAGACATTAAGTTGATGGAGTATTATTATTGCTACATAATTGTGAAAAACAAATTCAAATTCTCAGTTCACTACATCAGATATTATTGTAGCCTTTTAGCCTACATGCAATTTCTGTGCCAGTTTTCAGGGATTTATACTCCAGTACTTGTTAAACAGGGTTAAAACATCCAAGAGCCTGCAAAGTTGGCTACCTGCATTTCCAAATTCTTATAATGCTCTATTTTAATTATTGACCAAAAAATATCATTAAAACATGCAAATTCCCATGCTTTGCTGTGTGTGGATGGCAGTTATTAAAACAAAACTGCAGTCTCATTACCTTCAGATGATCTTTCTCTAAATAAGTACTCCAAAAAGGAAAGGATTTCAGTAAAAAACATTCTACTTTTGCAGTATTTCCTTATTTATATAACTTGTATTATTTGAAACTCATTGAATCCCTCTTCAAAAGCTATGTTCACAGCAGCATCCAGAAAAATTAGAATGCTACATAAGAAGATGCAAACTATACATGCACAGAAAATAAGCAGTCAGTGGATACTGGCATATGAAATTTTCTATTGCTTAATGTACAAATTAGAAACGATAGTGAAAATGAAGACCAAAATCTGATCTTGAAATAAGTCAGCAATAAAAAGAATACAATTAATATAAAAAAAAAAAATGTGATTTTTTTTTTTTTTACTTATTTTAAAATATTTTTAAATTGCACGTCTTGGAAATTACAAGTATTATTGGGTTAAAAACTTTTAAGTAAAAAGACCTTCGTTTATTGGTATTCACAAGAGATAACCAAAGAAATGAGTTAATACCAGTTCTTGTACTGAGTTGCCTCAGTGTCATCTCGAAGCTGGAAAGAAATTATCATTTTCTTTATCTCAAAGGATACGAGTATCCAATAAACACATTTTCTTTGGTTCTTCTCTTATCTGAGTAGTAGTGGTTACTCCTAATACCAGATACTATTAATGGCATAATATGATATGGCTTGTATGAGATACTTGCCATTCTGATGTTATTTAAGCATGTCATTATAACTCTGAAATTAGCTGAATAAATCATATAAATCTTAGAGAATATAACATTGTGATATGTATGTTATGTTATATGGCGATTAGCTTGGAAACAGGGCCAATGACCATTTGCATGGTAATGAAGCATTCTTTCATAAAGGTGTCAAAAACAATCTAAGAGGCTAATGAAATTTTATGCAAACCACCTGCTGGTCACCTTCACTTCAATTAAATGCCTTTGGGGGAAATGGGACAACCTTTCTTATTAAACACAAATTAGAATGCAGATAAACACAGGGCAAGCAATAAGTAATGAACAGAATACAGTGTGAAGGAATAAGGCCACTTGTGCTGTATAGGAGATTAACCATGATTGCCCTATAACGAGAACCACATTTTGTTTCTGTTGGGGGATTCAAAGGACAGTAGAGCCACTACTGTCACTTCTGTCAGTAGCATCACTATAAAAATGCCTAAATCCAGAACAATAATTCTTTCATCCTGGATTCTGCATTTCAAACAGGATTTTTGGTTTCTGGAAATAGGTCAATGCCAGATCATGGAAAAGCGTAAAGAAAGCAAAAGAAAAGGAACAACAGAACAAAGAAAGAATCAACAACAAAAACACTGAGGATTCCACCTTTCCCTTATAAAGAACAGAGGTTTTTTCCCTGGCTGAAACATTCTCAAAGACATTCAAGGACTACAACATCGCATCAAAGCCCATAGGTTAAAAAAAATTGTTGTGTATTAATTGTGTCCTTTTAGAGATATTTAGATTTTGGGTAGGCGGCAACATTAATATCAATTGTCATATACTAACATCATGAGTCAATTTTCAGTCTATATGAATTTTATCTAGGTATTTAAAAGTACACCATACGTTAACACCAAAAAACTTTGGGCAAGATCATTCAGGAAAAGTTCTTAAGATTTTGTGGATTAATAGTCAGCTGAAGGACTTGGGAAGAAAGGAGCAAATAAATGATCACTTACCAGGCACACCCCACAGAGATTTGTGTCTGGACTTTTTTAGAAGGGGGTAATTAGTGAGATGACAAAGTTTCCTGGGGATAAAAAATTACTGAGGATAATAAAAACAGCTGGCTTTAAAGAGCTACAGAGAAGGTAATGGTATCAAGAGGCTAAGTGCTGAAGTGGCAGATGATATTCAAGAATGATAAATTCAAAGTAACACACATGATGAAGAATATCCCTAAACATATGCACAGGGTGACATGCTGTAAGCTACCTACTTGACACAGGAAAGAGATTCGACACTCATTGTGAAGAGTGTTAATCCAAATAATGGTCAAAATTTAGGAATTATTCAGAAAATAATAGAAAATTAAACACTATGCATCATTACAAAACTGTATAAATCTATAATGTGTCTGCATCTGGAGTGCTAAGTGGTGAGAGCTTCATGCCAGCCACTTGAAAAAGTTATGGAGGAAACAGTTGCCTTTTCATGAGTAAACATCAGGTTGGAATAGGATGGAGAAAAATAGCCTTCAACTTTGAAAAGAAACACTGATGGGGAAACAACTATATAATCATGAGAGATGTGCAGAAACTGAGCGATTACGCAATATTTCTGATAATGCAAGCACTAAAATTAATGCAAAGAAATCATTATGCAAAGCTTTAAAACCAAAGCAAGCACTTGTTCCATGCTGCAGATAGACTTGCGGGAGTCTTGTAGCAAAAGGAAGTAGTTAATGTCAAATTATAAATAGATACAAAAAGCAATTAAATACATTAATGAAGTAAAAACTATTTAAAGTTTTAAACAAGATAATATCCATAACCTAAGAAGCTTCTAAGCTAGAGTGCTGGAAGACACGTAAGCACTACTGTATATTTTATATTCTTTGCTTGAGGACTGCTATCAGCTACTGTCATAATGTAGATAACAGTCTTTCCTGACCCAGAATTACTTACGTATGGTTCATTATACTAACAAGATATATGCCTTTGAGAAGAGAATTGTGGGAAGCAATTGTGAAAGAAAGAAAGAGAAACAAAAGGCCTTAACTTTGTAGAATCATGGAAAAACATTTGGCTTCTATTTGTCATTTACTTTTACATGTTGACTCTTTCAGAATTTTATCCTTTAATAGTCTTTATAAGTACTTTCAAAGTTTAACAAATATTATTGCTATGTTATTACTGTTTATACCTAGAAAAAACCCACATATTTTAAGTCTTAAGTACTGAAGTACTGTAACATTTAGAGAAGCATCTGACTAAGAAAATTTTCCATGTTCTGGCTATGCATTTATGAGTGCAAAATAGATAGCAGGTGATTCAGTTGTTTTACTTGTATGCTTAAAGGCCTATTTTTCACCTGTAAATAGTTTTAGTGAACAGATGTGTATCTGAAATCTGTGTGTGTAATTTGGAGATCTGGAACAAAAGCACATTTGGTCTTTACCTTTTTTAAGTAGTCTGAGAATTGCTTGCCATGAATTTGGAAGAATTTATTGTAAACTTTTTCAAGTTATTCTGTTTTCTGCCATGTTTGAATACATGAAAAGAGACAAAGCATTCCTTAGAATTTGAGAGAGCTTGAATAAATGTGTACTTTTATCAAAGGATTATAGTAATAGTATCAGGTATGAGAACAAGATTAAAATAAATGAGAATTTATAAATATTACATATAAAGGACAAAATCAATCTTTGCATCTTTCTAAGACAACATTAGAATTAACAGAGAATAAAAACTTGTAAGCTTGTGAAACAAAATGACTTTTACCTGGAATCTTTTTCAGTGCTCCTTGAAGGGGAAGGAGAAGGAGAACATCCCTTCTTATATGAGTTTTCAAGGTTAGGATCTGCACGAAAAAAAAATATCTTATTTTGCAGACTGAAAGTAGAAGTTTAGGTATACTGGATTTGGCAAACTAACATGCCTTGAGATTTTGGCGAGAGTTCAAGGGAATGTTGTTTCAGATTTTAAAAGCATTTTAAAATTCCTGAGGGAAGAAAAAAAAAGAAAACAATGTTTCTTTCTAGATCTAGATCTATTAAGGCTAACTTCAGAAGAATGTAAAGACCAAGCACGGTCCATTGATACAAAGGCCACCAATTTAATTCACTTTATTTGCCCACAATGAAAATGTCACCATAATCATACTGTGATAGCGGAGATATTTACAGAATATCTGCAGTAAGCCTACAACAGAATGGAAACTTTTCCATCAAGTATGGAGAACACTGAGCAGGAAATATAGAAATCTATGTTCTCGCAGAATTATAGTTAGCATGCCTGCTCTGCAGAAAAAATGATGCTCTTCCTGCATACATTCATCCAGGCATTGCAAATGATTGCTTAAAGCAGAGCAGAAAGCTCATAGGAACTCACTGGACTTTTGGCTAAAAAAAAAAACAAACCTCCACAGGATTTATATTCACCTGAAACACAGCAGCACATCTCTCCAGTTCAGTTGCAAAATATTTAAATTCTGGGCAACAGAAAGTGATTAGGAGATATTGGGATTAGCCACACTATGAGCCTACTGAAAATTACATTAACATAGATACATTTGTGGTTAGGGATATTTATAGATTTATAAAAGAAAAATACTACATATTTCCCCCAGTAGTTATAACTCAGTTCAACAGCTCTGAAGGGAATAAGAGAAAACATAGGCACAATCTATTAAAAACTGATCACAAATATAAAAGAATGTTTGACTATAAGCTTCTATCTTACACAAAAGTTTACTGAAAACAAACCTAATTAACACTGGAAAAGTTTTCTTCACTAGAGGTTACTTGCTTTAATAGAAAAAAGAAATGGAGATGTGTGCTTATTGTATATGAGCATGCTCCAGAAATGTTGCTCTTATTAAAAGAGCAACAAAATCAAATTATGTTGTCGCTCAGTGACTGCAGAAACTCTTAACTAACATCTGCCTCACCACTGTCTTTTCCAAGGCAGATCTGAATGCTTGTTGTGCTCATCCTGAAAGCTCCTCTGAAAACAGCATGAAAGACTCAGTCTTGAATTTATCAGTTGGATTCTCTTCTCTTACCAGTTTTATATCACTGTAACTCTTATCATAGTGGAGTTAGTTATGATTTGAAAAATCATGCAGACCGAACTTATCCTGCCAGATTTTCTATTTTTGTTCCCTTTCTTCCTCGTATTTGTTACATTTCCCCAGGTGAGATGGGAGATTTCTTTCTTTTATATATACAGATGGGGAAGAGCCAAGCAGTCCTCTAAAGATTTTACTGTCTGAGCACCTACAGGGTGCTAGAAAATGTGTTACCAACATTTAACAGCTTTCTACCCAAAGTAGAGATAAGAAGCTAGGTAATTTTTAACAGTTCTTTAGATTCTTACTTCCCACTGACATTTCAATATTGAAATAATTTTAAATTTTAAATTAAAACTGAGCTCAGATTACAGTCCAGAGAAGTTTCTTCTCTCAATATTTTAGGCACCAGAAGTTTTCATTACCTGGAATGATGACCAAGTATGTAAAAATATATTTCATGGTGGAAATAATTAAGGAAGGAAATAGAAACATTCCAGCTCCTTTGTAAACAAGCTTTTGAAAAATTATGGCTAGGCAGGTAAATTAACTTTTAGAATAGAAAGATAACAAATAGATACAGAGAAGTATTTGAAACTGTCTTTAAAACATTCTTTTTTTTTTTTTTCTGCACCGGATTCACCCCATAAATAGTATCTCCATATCTTCTGTGTTTTAGAAATACCGATAAATCTCAGGCTTAGTTGAGTCAGATTTGCGTTCTGTGGTTGCACCTCTGTAATGTACTTCCTTTCAGTACTGAGCACTAACCAATACTTTAAGCCTAAAAAATTGCTGCTGATGATATCGCCATTAATCAGGAATGATTCAGTAATCCTGGCACCTTCACTCACACAGCATCGTTGATCAAACCAAAAAGGTTAGACACACAGCAGATGAAAAGAAGTATGTTTCCATTGCATTAGACAGACACATTATCTACAGCAGCAATAGGCAATATCATTGCCATCCTCACAAGGTAACGTACGATGTTCTCACAAAAGCCTGGGAGTTTAATGCTGCCTGTAGTCATTGTTTCCAAGGAAAATAACGGACATCCCATTACTACAAGCTGGTGTGACCCCAGCTTGTGAGATCACATGCTGCTTATTATCTGGGAGGATGATGCTTGTCACCACTAAGCATTCAATTTCTCATTCACAAAGGAAGGATCTTATAGTGTATTCACATACTAGAAAATAACACGTTAAAAACTTCACCGGCAGCACCTCCCTTTTTGGTCATTAATTAATTGTAGTGTCTTTCTTTAATGAAGGCCTCCCACCTGCTTTTTCTTTGTTTCTTTGCTTTCTTGTTTTTTAGCAGAGCAAGAAATTGAATTTTTTTCTTTCACGGTCAGGAAACAAAGACTAATCTGCAAACTAATGTTAAAACAGGCATCTATGTTTGTACTTGTACAGTGAATTAGAAGGGAGCAACTTTTATCTGCCAGACAGTTTAAGCAGTTCATGCAGCTTAATGCCTGATTATGCCATCATTTACATGCTGAAGATGTTAAATAGTGTGTAAGTGGTGACACACAGGTGGGCTCCTACCTTCATGTGAAATCAGTGGGGCTGTGCAGAAGGAAGATTGCTAACCAAGCAGGCAAAAAAATGGATGCAGACTTGAAGTTTCAATTGTATCGGGGAAGGGGATAGAAAACGGAAGCCAGAGTTTGAAAATATAACGCCTGAAGTAAAAAGTCAGTGGGTGCATATACATATATGTATGCACATGGATATGTTCACTTGTTAACATAATAATGAGGCCTAGTATAGCTGACTTTTGCATTACATTAGATTGTGCATTATTTCACTATAATTTACAAACTTCAATAATATGATGGAAAAAGCAAAAATAGAATAATGTTTTGCTACCATATCAGTGAAAATAAATTCCATCACAGAATCCTTGGGGACTGCTATCAGCGACAGAAAACTGTTAGCATCCCATTTAAAATATTATACAGACTTCTTACTCCTAAGGAGCTTCAATTAGGGTCTGATGTGACACAGTAGCATTGGCTCAGCCTGGGGCATTGTGGGATGGTGAGCACATTTCTCTTCAGGGTTTTCCAGACATAGGTCCATGTGTGTGTGTTTCTTACACAGTACACTTATGCCTTTCCATCTAGAGTGGAAACCTAAGCTGACAAAAGAGAAAGGTCTTGCCTTTCACAAGCATTTCTTAGTGTTGAGATCCAACACCAAGAAGTACTTGAGGCAGGATCTTGGCCAACCCAGTGACTTCCCTGGAATAATGAGGAAGCAGAAGGTAATCCCTGTCTGGTTCAGTTAACTGCAGTAGGTCCCTTCAAATGCGGTTCCAATTCAGTCAGCCTCTTCTGTATCTGTAAACAGCATGTTTGTGTGGTCCTGGTGTGATGCCACCCCACCCTCTTGTCTTCATCGTCTGCCCAGAAAACCTGCAGAGTTCAGATTTCCCACCTCTAGCAATCATGATCTAGTGTATGGCTATCTTTTGGTGTCGTCCCTACCCCTATACCAAAGAGCTCTACACATTCCAGCACAGCGCTATGAATGAGCAGGATGCTGGTAGAGGGGCAATACATGTTCTTTAGAGCTGTTTCAACATGTAAGCCTACTGCTTCTTGAATACACCAGCCGTAGGGTGAACAGTTAGGTCCCTTGACTCCACGTAGAGTAACCATGTAGCATGTGATGAATAGCAGATCAGCTGAAGGCTTTGCACTCTCCTGAAAATGCTACTAGGGAAAATCCCAGAGTGGAAAAAGAAAAGGCTATGTACAAGACACTTCTGGTAGCTTACAGAATGGGATCATCTTGCTTTCTTGCTCAGTTCTCAAGTATTGCCAAATCCTTCACCAACTTCATGATTTCCTTCTAATGCTTTGTCACTCAACACACTTTGTAAATGGTATGCTCTATTAGTTAATGTTACTTCTTATTGCTTATTACTGTTCAGTGGGCAGCATTTTATTAGATGCAACAGACCCAATCCTGCAATTACTACGAAATGGTAATTGCCTACAATGGCCATGAAAAAGATAAAAAGGGGTTTAAAAAACATGCCTGCAATAACAGAGGTTCTCGGAAGAGCAGGTAACTATTTCACCTCAGCACTTGCAGTTTCTTCCAGCTCATGTAGGTGGAGAAACTACAACCACGCTACGCTGCACTCCAGCCATCCTAGACAGTAGAAGAGATATTAGGATATATTTACAATGCTATTAAACTTGGAAGTCAATCCAAGTGATCTGAATTGCACTGACGCTCAAATAATGGAAATTTAGGGGATCAGTGGTATGTAGGCAAAAAAGAGTTTGTAATCATGTACATAAAATTGCATGTATGTAAAGGATAATAATTTCAATTTGACAAACAGACCTAATTCTTAAATATCCTAGCTATAACTTATTTTACAAAAATAGTGTTCATTTACCATTCTTAACATTTTGGTAAATTTTAAACATAGCAAGAAGTGTTCTAGTCATATATACAATGGCATGTGAAAAACTGCAGTACAGCACAACATTCTGCTTTGCTTTGCACTATACAATCTGCTGGGAGAAAGCAGTAAGTGCTCGTTAGCAAGTTCTTAGTCATTTGTAATAGTATGTTAAAGATGAGGAAAAAAAAAAAAGATAACTATCTGCCATGAGATTAAAAATGGCCTATTCATTAAAAATAATAAAGGTACTCTCCTATTGTTTCTGTGAAGTCATCTGAAAAAATGAAATGAGGTATCACATATAACAATTTACAAGGGATTCTGTTACACTTGCCACAGAGGCACTCCCCAGACAGTCTGGCACCTTCATAAAATGGTGACAAAAACATCTGAATGGCACCTTTAACATAAGAGGGCTACACCATGTGAACCGGGGCACAGCGGACACACACAGAAAGACCTGTGTCCAGAGAAAATGCTACCTGGAAAATGCTTTGAGAGTCACAGGGAAGTCAGTCCACCCTGATTCAGCCATTCATTGTGCCTAATTTCTGGAACTGGAACTACCTTTTTTCTATTCCTTTTGAAGTCTTTATTTTACAGTCCAAACACCTAAGGATTAAAGAGATCAGGAAAATGTGTAATTTCCGTGCAAGTGACTGATGATTTTCTGACATTTAGGGCTGTGATACACAGTACTATCCTTTTCTCTTTCATCAAAATTGGCAAATGAAAATACAATACTCTTTAAAAATTTCATTGTTGTCTTTTTGGCATATATCCATTTTTTGTTTCAAATGATTGATTAAGAATTTTAAAAGGTTAATCTTAATTTCTATGGGTTTATTAAACTATTGGAAGGAAGCAGTAAGTAGAATTTTCAGATGCTTGCAAGATATCCTGCATCAAATTTTGATGCCACCGGGCACATAGCAGTCTGACATTTCGCAGGAAATGGGGAGAAAAAAAATGCCTTTCACTTATAAATTGTTTTGGGTTTGTTTTTTGTTTTGTTTTGTTTTGTTTTGTTTTCCTATGAGATAGCTAAGGCTTTAATATAAGTGCAGTTTCCCACAATAAAAGAAACATTAGTCTTTGAATACATTTACAGCCAAAGAATTCAAAAGCTATGACACAGAAAAAGAACAATTTTCATGTTAATGATAATGGAGTAGAAAGTTTATCATGCGTCTGTGAGTGGTGGAATTTTAGGATTGACAAACACCATGTTATCTGCATGAGTCTAGCCTCTTAGCCAAATAAATTCCTTTGTATGACTTTACTAATATTACTGGAGTTATATAAATAGTGAATGTGATCCTCTTTAGGTACCTCAAGGTCAAGAGAAGTATCCGTATCACACAGCAGACAAAAACATACTGTACTTCCCTTACTTGTGAAATTTGCAGTTCACTTTTTCTCCATATTTTAATTCCCTTGCAGTCTTTGGATACAGATTCTCATATCTGAGATCCAGCTTTCCCAGGAATTATACTAAATTTTCTCAAGTTAAGTCATATGGAGCAGTGGAAGTTCAGGCTGAAATGTAGTAGAACAAGCAAGGGAAGATCCAGTAAATACAATTTTGTAATTACTAGTAATAGGCCACAGGCTTTTACTAATATTCAGGGTGTCAGGACTTGTTGGGCTTATCTAGGCTTGAACACTTTAGCTTGTTTTTGCTGTGATGACTGTAAGATGACTGTTGCCTGCACTTGTTTTAGTTTTGGGCTGTTATGTGGTGTAAAATCTTGTTAATTACTGGATAGGAATAGCAATTAGTCAGTGTGGAGCAAGCTGTCTATGAACCTAGAACAAAAAGACGTTGCAGGACAGCAAAGATACTGGATGATACCAGGGACCCCAAACTGTAAGCATAAAGCACAGTGGTCAGTTACTGAGCGCTAAAGGAATACAGCCTTGGAAGCCAGAGACTGTACATGAACTCAAGTGTGAGGGAAGAGAAACTCCTGTCATATTTATCCCAGCAAATAACTCGGGTTGTTAGAACTTGCAGTGACTCCCATCCTACATCTTCTTCTTGAAGCTGTTGACTTTGAGATCTAGAGAGACATTTAAAGAGTGAATTTACATTGGAGCAAAAGATCAGATACTAGAAAGCTTGTGCACAGAAATCTTCAGCATATTATTAGCAGTAGAGTTAGCATCTTTGCAATTGTGCTAACAATCATACAATCATAACGGGTAGGCAATTTGGTTTGACTGTTCAGACCTTATTGGACTAGTAATAAATTCCTGGATAAGAATTCCTTTTCACAACACAAGATTAGTAACAACTTCTAAACTCCAATATGCAATAGCTATCATAAAAGAAGAACTGTGAATCATATCAGAGGATACGGAGGAAGGCAGAGATAATTCAGCTCACCAGAGGTCTTTGTTTTGTATAGCAATGATGACAGCAAGAATGACAATTTAGGTGTACTTCCACTCTCTATTTCCATCTGGTCTTCCTACTCCTTTCTCAATTACTACAGTGTTTTTCTGTTTAAGGGTTATTCACTCATTTCCCCAGTTTTAGTTAGTACTAGTTTAAACAAAATTTCATCAGTTGTTCTCTGGATTATTTTACGTAATGTCAGAAGGAAGCACAGCACTGAAGATTATGATGTTCTATACTTTCTGTGTTGAAATCACCTGCTTTTTCACCTGCACAGCTATCTTTAACACTTTTGGCTTGAGACAAAGCACAAAAACTTAAAAAAGCTATAGAGACAGCCACACATTTTTATATTTACACTCCCCTTGAGACAAAGGGGAATTGGAGGAGTTAAAGATATATGAACTCCGGTTGTACCTCCACAAGGGATCTATATCAGATTTGAAACTCCTTAAGCTCCACTCCCAATGGCCTTAGCAAGACAGCGTGGCAAGCAGAGATATCAAGGTGGCATGAGAATGAAGAAGACAGCTTTTAACAATAAAGGTTTTTATTTTAAGAAACAATGCTTACAGAAAAAATGTCTGCCAGAGTTTGCCGGTGGTGATGGTTATTGCTGCTGCCTGTTATAACTACAAGTTGGCTGCTTCTCTCCCAGATCTCACACAGTGAAAATAACATCACTTATTTTTATGCGGTGTGCACTGCAACTACAAAGGGAATATGGACATAAATGCAAGTTCCTTAAAACTCTTTGTGACTACGACGCTCACAGAAAAGCTAGATGGTGGTTATTTGAGAAATTTGTCAGGTTGATCAGTATTCGTATGATACTTGCTTGTGCTCCAGAAATCTGTATTTTATCCATCTGTTGTCAGTCATCTTTGGCTGAAAGCTTTTAGAGGAGGGACTGTCTTTTCATCATTTATTTTCATCAGATCTTGCACAATGAAGGTACTATTATCAATTCAAATAAATGATAACATATCCACTACCACTGAAATAGCTGTTACCCATCCAAAAGGACTCCAAACAAGTCTTAATGTACCTCAGCCACATATTAACCTATGATTCAGCAGCTTGAAGAATTCTTAGGTTTTTTCTTCTTACTGAAACAATACCAGGTCTATAATAGTTTACTTCATTTCTGCCTGGTATTACATGTGAGAAGAAACACATCCTCAGGTTGTTTCTTAGGCTTCCTAGCCTCTTTAAAGAGGCTCCTGTACAGAACTGTACATAGCTCTGTTCTGCTATGCCTACAAATATATAAATATACAAATAATATATATAAAAATATATGATATATATATATAAAAATATACAAATAATAAACAGTTATGCCAGCTTTCCTCTTCCCTCTTCTCATGGACTGCTCCCAATGGTTAGCGAAAACTTTCTCACTGGTGGATGGTATCAATGATGCTGAGACTAGTTATCTCTTGTCCTCCTTTTGCAGAAGCCCATGTTGTCAACATCAGTGAATCCAAAGGACTCCTCATGTGAACACAGGGCTGAAATAATTACCTAATCTGAGTTTTCCTTAGCTTTACTTTACAAAAGTGTATTTGTATTCTCTGTAGAGATGTCACTCACTCTGTAGCTGTCAAAATTCAGATGTGTTATGTGCTTTAAAGAAATTAACCAGAGCATCCTCTTTAATTTTCTCAACTGTCTCTCAACGCCAAAAACCACTAAAGTCTGGAGGGGGGGGTGGGGGGTGATGTTTGATCAAAATTAAGTTTGTCACTGTTCGCAATAGTTCCCTAACCAAAGCGTCACCAAAATTCAATCAAAATTTTACCAGTAGAGTTCAAATGTTAACATACTCTGCCCAGGGAAGTTGTGGATGCCCCATCCCTGGAAGTGTTCAAGACCAGGCTGGATGGGACTTTGAGCAACCTGGTCTAGTGGGAGGTGTCCCTACCTGTACCAAGGGAGTTGGAACTAGATGATCTTCAAGGTCCCTTCCAAATCTAACCTTCTATGGTTCTATGATATAAAAATAAAACAAATGAGCTCCATAGATGAAGACTTTTCCCAAGGTATTTAAAAAGTGGTGAACTCTGAAAGTGAGAAGCTAACCCTTAAATCAAACTTTTACACGTCTGTTTTTCCTTTTTCTTAAAATTGTAGTACAGATAAATCACTACCTAATACCCTGACATCTTTTATATCTTATCCATAGCATCAAATTATTCTTCTCTAAGTAGGTTTTTCAGATGAAAGCAAATGATGGGAACACCTCCATTTTTTAAGAGCACTTAATTTTGTATTTAAAGAATTCTTGTAAAGGAAATGACTATTCCCTCAAAATGTATCTTGTCAAGCGCTATGCCCACAATCATTTTGTCAGTCAGAATTCTACTGTTTTCAGTATCCTCGCTTTAATTGTGGACAAGACCCTTTTACCAATGATAGTTTATTTTGCAATAGCCGTGTTACCCCACATCTATTATTGTATTATACTGTCAAGTAAGTACATCATGTCACAAACCCGTTTTCAAATTGCAGACAAATTGCTATCTTTTGGACAGCATCATAAGCTCTGTGGCCTTCAGAGACTGCAATTGAGGAAGCCGTAGAATATATGGCTACATTACAGTCTGCAGTGGTTTTTTTTTTTTTTGATTCTGTGAGTTCTGATGACATTGAGGCTGAAGTCAAGCAAGCTGCAAATGCCAGCATTGAAGTTTAACCAGTGCTTTGATTCTCTGCCTATTACACATGACATATAAAACAAACATGCAGTATTAGCTCTTTCAAGCTTTTCAAAGGATTGCATAAAGCCAAAAAATGATTGCTGAACAGATTCCACATATACACAACAAAAGTAAATGAAAATAGGGCTGAGATGAGAATGATTAACAATTTATTCCATTGAGAAAAATGATACTGAAATAATGCTAAGACCCTTTAGAATAAAAAAAAGAAACATAGCTAGAACAAAGTTTGATATGCTTGTCTGAACTGCTACAAGGTTAGAAATTATAAAAAGAATGTAGTGTAGCTCAGTGCTCTCTGATTCTTCACATTCTTTGTAAAGAACAGAATATTAGCCACTCTGTGAGATGTTTTGGAAAGTCTTCATATTGGAGAAGACTTCCTTCTTACAGTGTCTTGCAGTTTTCCTTAATTTTCTAAATAAATTCAGGTCCATTAGCAGCTCTTGTTTCATACAGCTACACTACTACCACAATTGCAATATAGAAATACTCCAGCTAAGTTTTTTCTAGGTAGTTTGGATAGAGTATACAAGCTGGAATCACACCAAAGAGATGAGTTCCTGATACTTTAACATAAATGGTTGCAATTTGAATTGAGTCTGTCTTTCAATCTTCTAGGGAGTATCAGTGCTGATGGGAGTCATTGGATACTGCAGTAATACAAATAAAGGAGTTCCATAATTAGCTTTTCCTCTTGTGAAGGCATTGATAACAATTATTTGGTCTCCTCTAACCTGCCTTCTCTATTCCTGAAACTTATAGAAACTCAGCATATTGGAGACTTAATTTGCTGTGAAATTTGGTTAAAATTAACAATTTGATTTTATAATTATGAAATGCAATTAACAGAATGGCAAATACATAAGAAGGTAAAGAGCACATTTCTTAAAGTTGGTTAGAGTTCCTCAGAATCTGAGGAAGGCAGCTAGTTAAACCCAGCAAAGGGAGGAATGTCCTGTGATAGCAGATCCTTCAACCAAAAGCACTTGATCTGCTGAGCTGAACGCATTAATTAATAAGATGTCAGACAAAGAGCATTAGCAGGAACAGGACATGTAATTTAACCTACCCCTATGTGTTCTGTGATTTTCAGGAATTTTCCTTTCTGTCTATTAGCAATGATACATGCTTGTATTTGCATTGTAGAAGAAGAGAATGGGCGTTTGATAAGACATCCGGATTTCTGAATGGCAAAGAGTCATCTAAAAAGGGGTCTCAAATGGACCGCTTTTGAAATACTTAATTATCTAGACTTATAAACTTTAATATCCACAAAGGGTTTTGAAGATGAATGCTGCTTGGCAAGTGAAGCTCTCTATATAAGTTAAAGTGCTGAGACAAAAATAGCAATTCCATTTCACAAAGGACTTCAGCATTCCAGAAATCGAGCTTCATGCCAAATATGAACAAAACCTCTCCATAATTCCGGAAAGGAACATTTATTCATATTTATTTAAACCTTACTTTAGGAAAACCAAACCAAACCAAAAAAACACACACACAGATACACACACCCCCCCCCCCCCCCCGCCCTCTGTTTTCTCTTTTTTATTAACGTATATG
>NW_015090797.1:2295315-2334536 GCF_001431845.1 Calidris pugnax | reverse complement strand
CACACACACAGATACCCCCCCCCCCCCCCCCCCCTCACTTTTTTATTCCAATTTCATAATCTAGCACAACAGGGGGGAAATAAAAGCTTACAAAAAATATCTCATGACAAACTGCTAAACTCTTTCATTCTGAATATGTCACGAAAAGATACTTATCTATGTTTTTTGACAAATTTGGCATACTTTTACAGAACTTTTTACTCTCGACGAAATGTTCTATCTACATAGTCACAAGCAGTTCTAACAACATGGACCTTTCAAAAAAAAATACCTAGAGAATTTACCTTTACAAACAGAGATAACTGGCTCGGTACTGGAGCCGGTTCTCTTTAACATCTTTATCAATGATCTGGACAAGGGGATTGAGTGCACCCTCAGTAAGTTCACAGATGACACCAAGCTGGGTGGCAGCGTCGACCTGCTGGAGGGTAGAGAGGCTCTGCAGAGAGATCTAGACAGGCTGGATCGATGGGCCGAGACCAACGGGATGAGGTTCAATAAGGCCAAGTGCCGGGTCCTGCACTTCGGTCACA
This sequence comes from Calidris pugnax, assembly GCF_001431845.1. Lineage (NCBI taxonomy): Eukaryota > Metazoa > Chordata > Aves > Charadriiformes > Scolopacidae > Calidris > Calidris pugnax. Next base: position 2,334,003 of record NW_015090797.1, on the reverse strand, counting down.
GCAACCCCCTGCAGCGCTACAGGCTTGGGGAAGAATGGCTGGAGAGCTGCCTGGCAGAAAAGGACCTGGGGGTGTTGGTCGACTGTTGGCTGAACATGAGCCAGCAGTGTGCCCAGGTGGCCAAGAAAGCCCATGGCATCCTGGCCTGTATCAGGAATAGCATGGCCAACAGCAGTAGGGAAGTCATCATGCCTCTGTACTTGGCACTGGTGAGGCCCCATCTCGAGTACTGCGTCCAGTTTTGGGCCCCTTACCACAAAAAAGTCATTGAGGTGCTGGAGCGGGTCCAAAGAAGGGCAACGAAGCTGGTGAGGGGTCTGGGGCACAAGTCTTATGAGGAAAGGCTGAGGGAACTGGAGTTGTTTGCCTAGAGAAAAGGAGGCTGGGGGGAGACCTTATTGCTCTCTACAACTACTTGAAAGGAGGTTGTAGAGAGGTGAGGGTAGGTCTCTTCTCCCAAATCAGAGGCGATAGGAGTAGAGGAAATGCCTCAAGCTGCGCCAGGGGAGGTTCAGACTGGATATTAGGAAAAATTTTTACACTGAAAGGGTTATCAAGCATTGGAATGGGCTGCCCAGGGAAGTGATTGAAGCTCCATCCATGGAGGTGTTCAAAAGACGGGTTGACATGGTGCTGGGGGACATGGTTTAGTGATGGTTTTTTTTGTCAGAATTAGGTTGATGGTTGGACTAGATGACCTTGAAGGTCCCTTCCAACCTAGATGATTCTATGATTCTATGATTCTATAACCAAACTTAACCATTTTAACTCAGAGTTTTCTTCCTGGATATAGGACATTTTCCAGATAAGTTCAGATCCTAGAGTTTTACTGATCCTGTCACTGGCGACAGTTGAAGATACTATGACATGATAACACTAACCTCAGATTATCCCTATGTTCACCTCGTTAGGTGAGTACTGAAGTAAATGACACATTTCTGGTAAACAATCATGACCTAAAATAAGCTAAGAACTAAGCTCGCTTCCTCTCTTAAATGTGTCAACAAGACTAAAGCTGAAAAGGAATAAAGAAGATTGAAGGGCTTTGCTTGTTGAGGCAAAGTGGCTTGGAGTGCATGTAGGAAACAAGGCATGAATCATATGATGACTTTTTGTTCCCATGTCTCAGAACAAAACTGTATTTTAGAATGGAAATGCAAGTCTTTCTGCAAAGAAACATATCATCCATATCATCATTTTACATGCTGGTATGGTCTCTGTAGGCTTGTAGTGAAATCCTTGGAGTGTCATCATATCATTTTGGAACCAGTAATGGAACCATCACACTGTCTCTACGGATTTGCTGTGAAAGTATTTTGCTATTGCAGCTTCGTATTGTAATGGCTTCATAATGGAATCCCCTTAGAGTGATATTGAAATAATCTTGCCATCATTAGCTCACATCGTAAATGGCACCGTAATAGGGTCTCCATTAAAGACTTGCATTAAAACCTTATTGAAATTGTTACTATGTTATTGTCCCACCAAACTGACTGGGAACGAAGCTTGGAAAATGACTGGTAATGTTCAGTAGTTATTTTCAAAATGACCTTTAGTATTTTCAATATAACATATTTTGTTTATTCTTTCTACTGTTTCTGTTATCACTATAATTTGTATTGTTCTCAAGTGTACTTTAAACACTTTGTCTTCTGTTAAAATAGTTGCGGCTCTTTTTTAAAAAAAAATGGTGTCCTTTTTAAGTCCTCTAACTGGAAGATGTTTCTTTTAAGAAGCATCGATATCAGTGCTTAAGAAGTATAAAGGAGGTTTTAAGAGTACTGTCAGAAAAGCAAAGCTCTGTATAATTCTTTCTTCATATTCATGTGACTGAAAAATGTGACAGTTCAAATCAAGTTCTGCTGAAAGAGAAGAAAAAGCCAAAGCAATTCAACAAAGACAATGTCCCTAATTCGAAAAAAAAACCAAACAAACCCCTGAGCTGTTCGGTTTTATGTTATGGCAGTTGCAGTCCTACTCTTATGTTCAAGAGATGCGAAATCTCTTTGAAACACCCTCTGAAAAGACTGTTGCAGGCTTGTTTTGTTTAATGGTGTAACCGGCTGAGTAGTAGAGGGAAGTGAGAAAGAACCGTCATGATGGGTATGGCTTGCTAAGGTACAGCTATGGAGAGAGAAAACGTCAGCTACACTACCTGTGCTGCTAGTACATAACTATAGATTTACTATAGGTTGAAGTGAAACATTTACCTGCATGCTTTACATACAATGTCTGGATAGATATGCTAGCAGTTTTCAAGCCTGGGCTCACAGGGTACAAGATCGGGATCACAGTTTTATTTGTAGACCATGCTCAAGTAGATTCCAGACTGTGAAGCTGCCAGGCTGGGTGGGCTGGGCTCAGGGCACTCCCCCAGTTGTGTCACAGGCCTTCATGAGTTTTACAAACCTGACGCAGCTCCATTGGCACTGAAAAAACAGGCATTACGGTTTTCAGTGTCAAAGAGGCCTAATAGCAGTACCCCACTGGTGTATCTTTCCAAGATGTGTGTTCACGGTTAATATTAAACAGAACTGAGGAATGTCCCTGAGGATCCAGCATTAGACCTGCTTGTGAGGATTAGTTGTGGCAAATTACTCAAGGGATAAATAATGCATTTAAATTACTTTAGGTCTGAGTGGTAATAGGGAAATCTTAGTTCTGTGTATCGTTGTCTGGAAATACCTACAATAACCTTCTGACTACTAGAGGTAAAAGGAGGAAAGCACTGGAAAAAATTGGAGATGCTAGTAGGAAAGACAATAAGCATTACATTATTCAAGTTTTAGTAACGCTTTACTGTAGGTGGAAATTAATTAATGCTAAATTACAACAGAACTCCTAAGGGATTACATATTGCAACCCCATGAATATGGAGAGAATTCATCATGATTAATGGTATTACTGTAGATACCATAGAAAGGAAGAGATATTTGTTGCCTGCTACATAGCTTTGCAATATTTTTTTAATTCCATTAGGGATTTTATTTGCAAAAACATACATAGGCATCACACAGAAAAATATGTGGATGTATATGTACATACAGACACACAAATATGTACATATGCATTTATGTGTGTGCACAAATAAATACATTTATGTATAGGAAGGAGGGAATTTTTTTTTAATTTATATTTAGTTTTCACATTTTTCTAAATGACAACCGTATCGCCAAAAAGAACACATCTTGTTATACACACACTTCCTCATACTATCAACTAGTCCGAAAGAGATTCTAGCAAAAGCAAGTGTTACTAACACTTCTAGTTCTGTGTTAGAAAAGGGCCTGCTGGTGGTGTGAAATGACTGATCTTGAATATGACAGGGTGAGAGAGCTTCTGAAACTTTTTGTCACGCAGCCAGACCTGGAGATTTGGGAAGGTGGAGAAGAAAATTCTTGCAGTTCAGAAAAACTGCCTGGAATCTGCACCTCAACAACCCAGAGATTTGAAGGAAGAGAACAGGATTCATATTGGGACCTTTAAGCTCTTTGCCAACCCTGTCTGTCTAGAAACATGAGTTTTGCTTCTTCTTTTAACAATGTCTTGAGAGCTGTTCTTAAAAAAAAAAAAAAAGAAGAAGAAAAAAAAAAGAACTGTCAACCTGTTCACTTTAATGACGGAAACTACATATGTAATCTGGTATTTTCTTAGAGCTACTTTATGAAATTTATTTTTCTAGACAATATTTTCCATTACTTGTAAAATATATCATAGAATTCACAATTTTATTTCCTAACAACCATGTCTTTAACTTTTTCCTCCCTTGTCCCCATTTTGTTAAAGTAATGAACAGCCAAGGCTTTGTGGAACCCTCTCAGCCAGGTCCTGTTTCCGGTATTTTTTTTTCTTTCTTTTTCTTTTTTTACTGGTTCATGATAACAAGGCTGGTCTGAAGCCAATTGAGTGATTTAAATAATGATTATTAAAATTATTTCAACATGAATAATGAGTTGCAAGAATTTTTCAGATTTGTAATGTGAAATGAATTATTTCACCTGAGCCTTAAACTGAATTAAAATACAAATTATATAATTTTGGCATGCTTATCAGGCAGAATGTTAATTCTGGTTCTGGCTTCTGTATTCATTTTTCATTTGTGTTTTTTACATAGCACTGGGATCAACTGATATTTTTCAAGAAAGAGACTCAGTTATGTGATACTTGGGCGCAATGCAGGGAGTCAAAATGATGAGGGTACAAGCTGAGGCTGTCTTGAGGTACTTAGCTCATCAGCTAATAAAGAGGTAAAGGAGATTAAAAAGCTCACTTGTTACTTTTGTAGGCTAATTAACATTTAGAAAAATTTTATTCCCATAGGCAGATACAGCAATGATTAATTATCATATTTTGATTAAGTCAATGATATGATGTATTTTCTCATTATATGTAGCAATATTCAGCCAGGCTTCACAGTTAGCCCCAGGCTAAGGTCAGAGACCAGTTACTGCAACATGGATAATACTTGTAACTTGTATTCAGTCTAACACTTCCAGATTACCATCCCCCAGTTTTGGTGTAAGTGTTGGGTGTTTTTTGCAGAAATTAGTTAATTTTTGTACTTAGATCTTGATTTGAAGCTATCTGACCTTCACTTGCAGTGTACAACATGGGTTTTGTTGAATACTCACAGGTTTATAACAAGATTATACTATGATTTTTTGTTTTGTTTTATTTTGATGAAATGAGGCATGGCTCTGTAATTTTTGCAATGTCTGTGATCATTTGGACTCTCTTAGCTATCAGAGTTGAAAAGTGCACTGTTACAAAAGATCCTTGGCCTTTTGATTCTCCTTGCTTTAGAGCCCCAGGCTGGTCACAACTGTCATTATCTCATCAACTGTGAGATTATTTTCAATATTTTAGCTGGTGGGACTACCAGTGGATTTTCTCAGCCCGTACAAAGATTTTAATTCAGCTGAACATAGTGGCAGCTGCTACTACTGCCTCCAGCTACAATTGCTTTAGCCCTAAGAAAGTCTTTTTTGCATGTTAAATATGCAACGTAAGTGCCAAGCTATCTTCAGCCTTTAACAAGGTTTGGTTTTTTTCCCTGTTTATTGTAGTGCAATATAACTCTCCATACAAAGCAATTTAAGCAAAGCAGAGCTATGAATGGTATCTAGCCAAAATCGTGAACTTCCATCATGCAAATGAGAATACCTAATTAAGAGCCAATGGTCAAAATTTCCATAATGATGTAGCTAGATGAAATGTGTTCCAGGTTCCCGCAGGAATCTGGATAGCTTGTCTTGCATTAATGTCTATTACAGAAAAGCACCTTGCATGAAGGTATTTCTTTATAAAGCTAGGGCTAGGAAGACTTCTTTCTATTTTCTTGGATTTCAGTAAGTAAAATCTTTAAAAGTTAGTTGAATTGTCTCCCTGAGATCTACAGCAATCCTGAAATTAATGAAACGTCAACATCATTATACAATAAGAATGACTAAATGGATTCACCAAAGCTGTTTATGCATTATGTAACATTTTAAAATTGTGTAATTTGGCAACTGGAACAGAGTATTTTTATGCCTTTTTAAATTATAGATTATTCCTCAGAGTGAAATATTTTGGATATTGTATCCAACAAAGGTTATCAAAGCAAACTCTAAAAGAGGCGGCTTTAAATTAATATGTTAAAATTGAAAGATTCATGCCAGTGAGATAACATAATGATTTAGTGAACAGAACAAATGACTATGACCATATCCAATATGAAATCTTTTCCAGATCTACCACCCTTCATTAATTGTAATGAACTGAATCATTTGAAGCTGTGATGTAGACCATTAAGTGATTTTATGGAGCTCCTCCAGGTCAGTGTAGCAGTAAGCATTTTATATTATCCCACACTTAAAAGCTCTGTGCCTAGAATCATACATATGAAAAATAATTTTGAATATCTATTAGCATTCTGTGTTGCACTGGTTCATTCATACAAACACAAATTTTGTACAACACCACCCACCTACTCATTCAACCATCCTCCAAAATTATAGAATCATAAAACAATTTGAGTTGGAAGGACCCATTAAAGATCATCTAGTTCTAAATTCTCTGCCTCAAGCAGGAATATCTTTCACTAGAACAGGTCAGAGCCCCATTCAGCCTGACCTTGAACACTTACAGTGGTGGGGTATCCACAACTTCTCTGGGCAACCTGTTCCAGTGTCTCACCGTCCTCAGAGTAAAAAATTCCTTCCTTATTTCCAACATAAAACTACCTTCTTTAAGTTTAAAACCATTGTCTCTTCTCCTGTCACTACAGTACTTGATAAAAAGTCTCTCTCCATCTTTCTTATAAGCCTCTTTTATATATTGAAAGGCCACCATAAATTCTCCCCAGAGCCTTCTCTTCCCTTGGCTGAACAACCCCAGCTTGCTCAGGTGCTCTAGCCCTCTGATAATTTTTGTGGCCCTCCTCTGGACACAGTCGAACAGATCTATGTCTGTTTTGTACTGGGAACCCCGAAGTTGGACACAGTACTCCAGGTGAGGTCTCACGAGAGTGGAGTAGAGGAGCAGAATGACCTCCCTCAAGCTGCTGGCTGCACTTCTTTTGATGCAGCCCAAGATGCTTAAGGTATACAAGTACTTAAGGCTTTGCAGGCAGATTTGAAACATGAACAAGAGACAATGTGATGCAGTGAAAAACAATACCACGATGCCAATACCCTGCCACAACTTAATTACAACAGCTGAATTTTGGTTGAGGCACCTCTGCGAAAGTGTCCTGCAAGAGAATTGAAGGAGAACAATGAAGTAGCTTTGGTGATGTTTATGATGGTGATATTCAGGGAAAATGTGTAGAAATATGTATTTGATAATCCTGCTGGACTGAAGCTGGCAGAATGGGCTAAACACTGGTCTCCCAACATTTATATAAGAATAAATATATATAAGAATAAATAAGGTAGTACTAGGTCATAAAAGACTTTGAAAATGAAGACAAGCAGTTACACATATACACTAAAAATATTTACATAGTTTCACTGGCACTAACAGTTTCTAGAGAGGAAAAAAATAATTTAGCTGCTCAGCACATTAAACATGGAAAATTCAGACATTAAAGCAGTTAAAAATGTACTCACAGTGGAAAATTAGAGGAACTGTTTAAAATGTTCCAGATTTCTCTTTCCCTCCTAATCATGTGGTTATATACAAGGAAAAGAAAATCTAGTGATAAATATGGAAGGACTGTTCTATAACCCACGAAAGCAGAAGAACATTAACTCTGGGAAAAAATAAACCAAACAAAACCAAAACCCACAGGTATATCTAGTAGGGCAGATACACTTCAACTTACATGGGTAACAATAATGTAAAAGTTGCTTATTTTTTGGCCGATATTTCTTTTGATTTCAAATGTACTTGTACATGGTATTCTAATGGTTGTACTGTAAATTTCTGTCCATATAGGCTGCACTTGAAATATTTTTAGCATATGACAGCATGGGTAAGAAATATATTTCCATGTATTTATGCTAAAACTGTAGATCTCTAACAATATACATCTTAATTTTACCACAATGCTTGCCAAAGTTTTCTCTGTCATTGGCTGCATCACTAATATAGTGTTTACTAATAGCTCTGTGGAGGAACAGTATTTCCATAGCAACAAATGAACAATACTAGAGATATTAATCATTTCTACATTATCTGTGTACAGTTTGTTGTAAAGCAACATCTTGTAGTTTGATAATTGCTAAACTGGAGTGATTGTACATTATGAGATGATTAGCATAAACACTTAAGAAGATGAAGAATGCCTGTTGAAAAGGAGAGAAAACTGAGGGAAAAGTGGTAGTATATTGCAAATATTACCATAAGAATCAGCAGGAAGGATTAACTTTAACATTAGTCACTTTCTCTGGTATTAACCATATGCTATGGATTCATTCATGGAAGAAGATTTTTCCTAACGTTAGCAACATGGAGAGATGTGTCTCATTCAGTCTCACTGAAAAGTCAATAGCTGTCCATCTTGGTGAACTCTTAGGGCACTTAAAGGCATAAGGTCATCAATCATACAACAGATAAGTGTAATCCACGGCTTTAACATATGACATTCCACAATAATTGTAAATTAGCTTAATTTTTTGTAAGCAATTCATAATGCTGAAACTGGAAGTGTTATTAATACAGGAAGAGACATACTTCTAAGTCTATATTTTTTTCTCAAGATATTTAATTGGGATCACATCACTAAGTATTTTTGTTATCATGACCTTAATACTTACTAAATATCATGGATTTTACTGTAGCCTGACAATGTAAAGTTAAATGTGGGGTTTTTTTATTATTATTTATACATGTCTGGAAGCTAACTATAGTGGACTACTGTACAGATTAAATACAAATTACTGCAAGTTTGAAAAGCACCACTGCAGTCACAAATACGTAAAGCTGCAGAGAGAAGATAATTTTAAATGATCATGCCATGATTGCTTTAATGTGGGATATGTTAATAACCCAGGAACTTGTTAGCTGTATTACCTGAAGGTGTGAAAGAATGAGGAACAAGGGAAGGGAAGGGAAGGGAAGGGAAGGGAAGGGAAGGGAAGGGAAGGGAAGGGGGAAAAGAGAGGAAGGAGAGAAAGAAACAGCTCCATAAACGTTCAGTGTTTACAAATTTGGCAAAGCAACAATGAGCAATATTAACAAAGGCCTCTGAGTGCACAGAGTCTTAGGAGCAGATGCTGCAAATTTGTAAGACAGGTCCTTTATAATGGTGTAAAACCAGAGCTTCTCTGCCATGATCAAGAATATGCCATGATTTAAAAGGAAGCAGAATATGTACCATGTATCTTATTTTTATCAGCATTGTTTATTAAAAATAGGGTATCAGGGTATAATGCAGAAGAACTGAATATTGTTTAAATGCAGCTGCTAAGTAATCAGAGCATCATTGTCTGAACCACACTTGAAAATTTCATATGTATGTAGACAACAAGTGTGACATATTCAACATTTAATAGTTTTGCAATAAATATCCTGCCTGGGCTTTTAAGTTCATTAAAATCCAGCCCAGGATTGATTTAATAATGAGAATTTAATAATGAGACCAGTTTAAGTTTATAGAAACTTCAATGATTGTAATGAGCCCTACCAACAACCAGAATAAATCTCATATAGCAAAGCTAGAGCAGTTTTCCAGGCACAAGTTAAACCTAATAACATTTTTGCTCAACAAATCACCCTTTTCTTTTATCATTATTATCTATTGCTTGCTAAGACAGCTTTTTAAAGACAAATGTACAAAAATGATTTTTTTCTTTTTAAAGTAATTTACATATTTTGTATTTATTGTCTTCTGTTTTTTTTGTTTGGCTGGTTGGTTTGGTTTTTTTGTTTTGGTTTTTTTTTTGTATCTAGGTTGGTTCTGTTCTCCCTTCTTCAGCTATCACAGTGATTTGGATAAAAGAGCTGTGACTATTCCCATGCCTGATACGTTCCTCCCATCCACATTTGCTCCCCACGAGTAAAAGTTTTCTGGGAAAATGCATCACATCTCCTACGGTACCATCGCCCTGAGGAGTATACCATTTCTGAAGTCCCTGAAACTTTTCTGGCTCATTAAGAAGAAATAGGATAGTTTAAGGTTATCTGCATACCAGTGTTCACTATTTTGGTGACAAAATACAGAACAAATTCAATTTCTTTCATTTTCAAAAGATACAAAAAATAATACTTTATGACAAGGGTTTACTCTATCTAGTTTAAACAACCAAGCAACAAAAGCAAGATATAGTTTTAGAAAATACTTGTTTATCCCCTTTCATAACTGGGAAACTAAAGTACATAACAGTGAAATGACTTGTCCATGGCCATTTCAAAGTATAGAGTAACCACAAAATGAAAACTTGCTTTCCATATCATAAACCTAAGATGATATTTTTGTTTTCACAGTGCCTTAGAGCTGTCCCTTTCTGCCTTTGGAACACTTCTAACATAACCTGTGGTTTTAAAACATTACCCAGGATCCCCATATAATGAAATAAAACAAACAGAAAAATAAAAGAGCATGCAACAAAGCATCTTCCTTTTCAGGACTAGCAGACAGGAAAGAAAAAGTAGAGGTTAAACATCTGGCCAACAATATTTAACATCTCTACCTGCTGCTAGTACCATTTCAGATAGTTGCTAACTGACACTTAGAAAGGTTAAGAAAAGGTCATGAGAATCATACAGTGTTATTTCATTAACTTTCGTTCAAATGGAGCTATCCTTCAATGAAGGAAGTGTCGTGAAGAGGTAAGTTCTGTGAATAATCCATTTTTCCTTGCATTTAGTCTTTTGCAGACAGTATATATATAAAAGGTTTGTTGGTTGCTTTTCTGAACTTTGACATTTGCCTGCCATGTGACCTTTTTTTAAGGAGCTCATGTGACCAGAAGTCTGGTATTACTTACTGCACACTGCACACACCTTTATGAAACAGAATAAAAGACCTTCCAAAAGGAGCTAGTCATTTTGGGACACCGTGTATTGACTACACTGCTATGGGTTTTCTGGTACTACTTTCAGCCTTACGTTTTTAAGTCACATTAAAGAGTTTGGGGGAACCTACTTAAGTGGATTTTCCAAGAATAGTTTGGTCCCTGGTCTAGCTGGCTGCATGGAGGAGTGTATTTATGTTTACTGCATTTTCAGTTGAGTTCCCCTGTATTTCACAGAACTGCTAAGCTTGGAATTTTCTTGGACTGTGTCATCGGCTTCCTTCATGTATGTCTTTAGTTTTCAGTACAATAGCTGGATATCATTTTAAGGGCTTCCATCGCAGATAATTGAAAACTTATCAGCTGCATTCAACCTGTAAATTACCCCTTTTGATTCCTTAGTAGAAATGTGTCATTTACTGTAAGAATATATAGGACTACATGAGAAACATGCAATATAATTTCGTTAACTTTTGTTCAAATGGCACAAAATTTAACTGTCAATGTATCCATACGCTGATTCAAAGCTGCTGTGTCAGAGGACCATAAATGTATTTATCTTCTTTTCAGAAGGTTCACATCTCATCTTTTGTAGGTATTTTAGAGGTAATTTCTCCCTTTCTTCGGAGTGCAATATTGCCAACATGAAAACAAAATTAAGTTGTTTTGCAGTATTATGCCATTTATTGATGTCAGTTTCTTTTTTCATTTATAAGCATTTCACTAATTCCTTGAGGTTTTAGCATTTCCCAATATTATATTACATGAAGCTTCCTGTATCATGACATCATACCTGATGTCATTACAAGATATCATTGACTTTTAGTCTTGCATCAAATAACTTTTTTTTTAATATACTTTTTTTATATATACATATTTTTGTCTTAAAAGGATCAAGGCTTTCTAGTAACACAGTTATGCAAAAATTTTGTTAAGAAATTTGATAGCATTTCACAGCAAATGATGCACAAAGGCATTGATTTGCTCTTCTCACTGCTGTATGCTAAATGAAAGGATAACTAGCTGGGACTGTGTTTTGTTAACCATTGTTACTAGCAGCTGGAGCTGTTTCTTTGGTGTTCAGAATCTAACCCCTTCTTCTCCATGGAATTTGGGACTCCCCAGTGGCACCTCATCAAAGACTTTTGCTTCTATCTTTTTAAATTCTCTTTAAAGCTACTTGTCTGCACTAACACAATTTTAAACTAAGACTTCTAGTATTTAATATCAAATCCCAATATCACTGGGAGAAACAGCGTTACACTTTGGGGGTTTAATGCACATTTGTCAATATTTAATTTTACAAGAAAATAAAAAAAAAAACAAACCAAAAAGAACGTAATAATATAGCAAAATTTCTCTTGTACTTCCTCATACCAACCTCCCATCCTCCTTATTTCTTCCTTTTTCACCTTCTAACTATACATGCAAATCAATTGCTCACCAAATAAAAGCATGGGCTGTTGTCCTAATTTGAACCTCCCATCTCCAAAGACTCCAGTCCTAAACCCTCACTCACGTACAGTTTATATCTCTGGTAACTCAAAAAAAATTTATCCTTAGAACTCAAATCTTAAGACCTTATCCCAAAAGACCCCAATAACTAGCACGTAATATGGAGGACAGTTGATCAATACACTTGCAATCAATGTATTTTCAGAACAATAAAATCACTACTGCTGTAAACAAATTCTGCATTGCCAGAATGATAATCCCAATTCAGCAAAATGGAGTTTTCATATAACTCTTTCTATATAAAGAGGTGGTTTTCATAAAACTCTTATTTTAAAAAATGCACTGGAAGACAGCTTTCAAATTCACAGGTATATTCTGATTCAAAACCTTTGTATGTACTAGTTCCAGCTCAGAAATATGCATCACTTCAAGATCTGATTAAATATAAACCCCTAAAAATGTTATTTTTGAAAAGTTGAAAATACTGAAATGATCAATTTCAAAAAGCTTCAAAAAACTTTTCCTTTCATGTTACTTCCTTTTTCAGTATTTAGTTGTTTGTTTCTTTCTTTGTTTGTTTTTTAATTTGGGACTGAAAAGCTTTCTGCACCATCCATAGCTGTTGATGTATTTTTTTAAGTACCCACTGTCCATCTGTGCAAAAAACTTCAGAAGGGTGTCATTCTTTCTTTCTCTTACACTTTAGAAAAACAACATTTAAATTAATATGAGTAGGCATCAGACAGCTGTAGACACACCTGAAACCTGTATTTCATATGCTTTTCCATGGTTTTCCAAATAAAGGTTTATTTTACTTTACTGGTTGATAGGGTGATAGACCTGCACCGTAGAATCTCAAAGTCACTGGAAACATTTTGAAAGACTTTGAAAAAGTAGGGACAATACCACAAAATACCACAAAAGTTAATTGACAAGAATTAATCAAACTTAATAACTTAAACAAACTTGGTAACACTGCTTTTATAGTTGAATCATCTAGCAATTATTTGCTGTCTATTGGCAGAAATACACACTGTTACAAACCTACATGAGTTTCATTCTATCTACAAATACTGCACTAAAAAATACACCACGTTTTTGTCCAAGACAAATTAAAAAAAAAAAAAAAAAGCAATATCTCCAGTCCATTTCTTTTTCTCCCAGTGTGTCCATCTGTAGCCTTCACAGATACATTTTCAACTTACAGTATCAAAAACGTGTAGTTCCTTATTTCAACACCATTATAAAGATTCACACTGTTATAAATGTTCACAGAATAAGTGCTAATGCTGACTCAGTCTATCTGGCATTTTACTTGTACATCTCTGTGAAAACACAAATAAGTTCTATAATCACTCATTGCTTTGTTAGTGCACAGAATAATCTAAATTCCCATCTATTCAAAGTCTATTAGAAGTTCTGTTGAGCTGACAATGTTTCATGATGTATTTTTTCCCCTCCTGAATCTAAATATTTTTATTATTACTCTTTAGAGAAATTGCTGCTGGGTTTTGTTGTTGTTGTTGTTTCTGTTTTATAGTGACACTGAATTTAAATTGAAAATAGATTTCATTATTTATTCATAGGATTTGATTCACCCTGATTGTTACATTATTTTCAATGTTGACAGTTGTTGGTGAATAGTGTGGAAAGCTAGAGGGCATTTATTTGACCATGAAATGCCATAAATAATAAACTGATGTTGTCTTGTCTTCAGCTAGGGCTTTTTCATCTTTAAAACAAGAAATTAAAGTAAAAAGAATTAAATGAATTTTTGAGTTTTATACCCTCCATGTGAATGTCATGTCTTGCTACGCTACCCATAGTGTACAAATATTAAATCTCACTAGAAGAATTTGGATAATCCTTGTCAAGATGCAAAAATAAGAAAAAGAAACTTGATAACAAGACTTATCACTTGATTAAAACAAAAAAGAAAGAAAGTTGCTTTTGTCACTTTTTTTTTTTTAATGGTGCACGGAGAGTAAGCTTGTTTAGTAAGTGAAGAGAAATAAGTATATGCAATAAAAAAAGCACCCAAAAGTCAGGAAAAATAACAGCATGTGTGTTTATACTAAACTTTACTCTTTAAGAAAAAGGAAGAGTTAATTTCTGTCAGAAATCATCATAAATAAAATGTGACTTTAAATTGCATTTTTATGATTTAAATGGTAAGGAAATATTACATGTAAGCTCCAGAATATAACTCTTGGATTCTGGTCAAAGAATAAGTTGTTCAGCAATATATCCACACAGTAATATTGTTAAATAGATGAGCTGCATCGATGATTGGTGGTATTAAGGATGAATGAAATTATAGGAAATTTTAAATTGTGTCTCAAAGCTGCTGCCTAGATTTGAACTATCCAGTTTATATCTGTCACGAGGAAACACTGCTCATGTAATTTAAACCCAAGCCGTTTTTTGAATTATTAATAACACATACTTAACAGGCAATCAGTAAACTGTACATTCAGGATCAATGTAATACAGCAGATAAACCACAGTGCTAGACAGCTACAAACCATTAATAAACACTTATGAATTTCTAAACACCTTCTTTAGCTAAACCCAGGCTGTAGTGGTCACACACACATGCACCCACGCACACGTGCAGACCCACGTGTACCCTCTGATGAGCAAGCTGCACCACAAGCACCTCTCCTTGTCAGGCAGCAAGGGATCCCCGACTTGCAGACCCTCAAGAGGCTATACCCAGGACCCCAGCATTGCACCCTGCACTGACCCTCTGCGAGTTGGGTGTGTGTCCCAACCTGGGAGCCACCCTGGTGCCACAAGGCGATGGATGGTGGTGCCAAACCATGTCCTGGCTGGGTCTTCTCTGACTGCTACTGTTAGTCATCTTTAACACGGCGGTTTTGACCAAACTCAAGGTTTTGTGTATTAGATCCAGACAGACTGTTTATGCTTGCATTCATAGCTTAACAGTGTGATTTTGTGGGGTAGGCCATAAAAGCACCCCTGCAATGCTTTTCACTTTTTAGAGGGTTTGCATTCTGGAACGGTATTCTTTTGTGTTGTAATACAAACTACCTGCCCACAATAAGAGCCACCATCAGTGATCATCAATATTATGAAATTACGTTGGTAATAAATAATGAAACAGAGGTTTTTTTGTGTTTTCTTTTGCCAATTAAATGTTCTAGTAAAGCTGTTAGAAAATTGCCATACCTCCCAAATTCTCCATTTGGATGATGCGGTCAGGCACATTTGATGCACAAATAACTCCTGGAGGAAAAATTCCCAGTACTGATATCATTCTGTGTGGAGGCATGTTTGTGCTGGTTCTGTGTGGGAGTCTTGTTAGTGGAGGGCACATATCAAAATATTTCACGCTGTGGTTTGACCCTGTCTTGTCGCAGTGTGACTCTGGCTTCAGATGAAGTTGCATAATTCATGGCCGGTTTCCAAAGTGAATGGTGGATTTAACATGCCTAGTAGCCTTCATCTCGCTGAAAGGTAAGTTTACAAATGCAGACACCCGCAGGTAGACTCCACCTACAGCTGCTCAAAACCGTTTCAGCAGAACACTGTTCCACTCCAAAAATGCAGTTTTGTTGAAATCGAGTTATTCTACAGGAACATTTCGATTTTAAAGAATTTTTCCACAGGAAAGTGTCAAAATGAATCATTTCATCTTTCTTGTTTCATTCTGATAATGCCAAAACATTTCATTTCAAAAGTATCACCCTGATTCATTTCATTTGACACTTAGATTATACGCTAATATTAATTTTAAGACAGTGTTTTTATACACTAATGTATGTACACACACATTGCATATTTTTAAGTATGACTTTATGTGAATTGTTGACATTATAACATTTCTGTGTTATCAAAACAAAAAGTTAGGGATGTTGTCAACTGGAAACTATGTGCTGGAGACAAAAAGACTTAAAAAAAAAAAAAAAGGAAAAAGATCTTTAGTTCCAGTTTGGAGTGGAAGAATTTCCTAAAAACTCTAAATTGATATTTCTGGCCAGTGGCACCAAGAAGCCCCCTTTTCATGCAGTGGATGCTGGCAAAACCCTTGCAGACATGTAAACAGCAAGGCAGTTATATCTGCAAAACATAGCATGAAGATAATAACACTTTGGGTCAGCATGTCTCAGTTTAAAACAATCTTCCCACAGTTACTAGTAACTTTTAAGTCACGGGGGGAAAGCTCAATGTTTCATCAAATCTCAGAGCTTTGTAGATGTAGAGAAGGGGTGAATTCATGGACATCATGTTTGTTTACCTTTCTCATTAGCCTAGCTAATTACGTTCAGATATTAGTATACATTAAATCATCCTTTTTCTTTGGAATGCCTGTGGAGAGCACTCAAGAGACAGGATTAGAGTATGAAAGCCTTTATGCATAAAATGTCTGTGGTCACGACCACAGCAATTCACACATATCAGCCATCCGGGGAATCTCACTGTAGCCTGACAGGGATCAGGCAAGAGAATATATTAGGTAATAAAATCTCAGAGGCATATTCAGTCTTTGGCTCATCTCCATCTGCCAACAAGAGTGGAAACAAGGACTGGTTCTACTGTGATATACATCTGCCCACTGGTTTCATAAACAACAGGACAGTGAAGAGCCACCACATCTGGAGGATTTCACCCACTATCGGCTTGGAGCCTGTTAGTCACCAATACACACCACAGATCCTAATTAGGCTTTTTGTAGTAAAGATTTTGCAGTTAATTAAACAATTTGGAAGCTGCCTGAATGATTGTTTAGGCAGCTGACAGTGCTCTGATGTCTCAGACAAGGCGTGAGGTGTTTACATTCAAACCCAATGAAAGTGCTGAGGAAAGTTCACACCACCCTCGGTGTTACATTCTTCAGAAAGGTGACTCGCACATAGCCATAAACTGACACAAATCCCTACATACACCTGCTAAATTAAACTCTTGCTAATATTTTCAAAAGCCATAAGAGAACACTTCCCCTTTGTTTCCATGACTCCAAAACTATTGCCTAATTCTTCAGGCACTGTGGCAATATTCAAGCACCTGGATTTCTTAAGCACCGCATTCTAGTTGGGGACACAAATCAAATCCATTAATTGTAAAGTTTGGTCAATCAACTGTCCTTATGTAATAACTAAAATGCATCTCCAAATAGCCGTGAGGCTAACTCATGGAGCAGGTTAACCTCAGCAGCAATTCATGTTTAATTTCTTTCACTACCACTCCTAACATTGTTATGAAAGCTATTAAATTAACAGATTCCTGTGACAGTGTTTCATTTCTCATTATAACGAAAAGGGAAGCAGCTAACACTGCAGAATTTTCATCAGCTAATGCCTTGTACTAAATCCATTAGAAAGCCATTGGTATCTAATTGTCTAATCACAGCGAAGGCCTGGGACTGACATGGCTGTAATGGGATTAAAGTAGATTGCAGTGCACTGCCTACATTCTCTGATCCATTCTGGAGATAGCAACGACCTTGCAGGTCATTTCAGTTAATTTAACCAGACTCGGAAGAAAAGAAGAAAAACTGCTTTGATTAAATAGGTAAAAGAGCAGACGCTGGTTTGTTTACACCTGGAAGAGATAAAGTGGACAGTACGGCTGGAAAAATACACCATTAACTTGAAAGTAATCTAACGTATCAGTGAAGAGCTGTTGGCAGGATTGAAGCTGGTTGCGTATGAGGAGTGGTAGCAATGTGGTGTGATGAAGCAGGTAAAATTCTAGGTGTGCAGAAGGCACTGAGTTATAAAGCATGCACCCCTCCAGTCCAGAGTAATTTGGTCTCATGGTCTGCAGCTCCAAGGCCAGAAACAGCCTTCTACCTGATAAATGCCACCCTATAAAGCTATGCAAGCTGGCAACTTAAGGGAACGATTTGCAAACATAGGTCAATGGCTGTGTGAGCAGTATCCTTGCAGTGGATACCATGGAAAAATGGAAGCTCTTGCTTTGCTGAAACCATTTCAGGCACCTTAGAGCACTGCTTTGAAATCTGTTGTGCCAAACATGGAGAGATGCTCTGCCCTAGCCTTCATTTTAACAAGATAAATGATTTCTACAGTCTTGCTGAAGATTCCCAGGAAATCAATTTGTCCCTTTCCATCAGAAATCCCTTCTGGAATTTCCCTGTAGCTACTGACATAAGGTAACTGGGACATGGTCACCAAAAAGGAGAAGGTTACGTGTGAGCACAGGATAAGTGTGCAGCTGGAAAGTCACAATTAATGTGCATATATTTAATTGTTGCAACTACAGACTCTTGGTTCAACCTCCTAGTGTGGACATACCCAAAGAGATCTGTCAATGAGGCATTATTATTTTAAGAACTGGGAACAGGTCCAATAAAGCACTGTGATATCACATGGTGATTATTCAAAATATTTCAATTTATCTAAGTGAGGCTGCAGTGTTTAAGATAATTACTGAAATGTATTACAGTACTTTCAGAAGAGGAACAGACTACAATTCTGGCTTGCAATCTGAGCAACATTATTTAGAATTTGCTTCTTATTCCTTTTGCACTCTAATGACAACTGTGCCTTGCTCAGTGCCAGTTTGAGAGCTTCAAAACAATATTTGCAAAAATACTATTTTACAGAATAGGAAAAAAATAAACACTGGCCTCCACCTACATAGGCCTTGTTCATATCTTTTAGGTAAATGTCACCATAGTTTCCAGCACATGTTGTACTAATACCCAAACTGAATATTTCACTAAGTATATTTTTCCCTTTTCATATTTTACTCATCTTGGAAATTCAGATAATCACAAAATAGTTGATTCGGGTCATTTCAATTTGATGGAACACATTCCAAAAATTCAAAAGGTTTTTAAAAATTGAAAAATCAATGTTTTCTCTATTTTTGACATGCCATTTTACTTAGATCCATCAGATAGTGCCTTGAACTATAAGTTAAAGATTCAGTGCAAGACCTGTGGTTCTCCACTGAAGGGCATGAGTAGAAAGTACTTTTTTAAGAAAATCAAACACTGAATGTGTTTTAGCAGCAATGGTAGTCTATGGTAAAAGGAAGAGATACTTAGTGGTTTAAAAACAAGGAATTGAAGGCAAACCTTGGGACAGAGAGATATACACAATATTGGCTTTGGCAGACTGTCTCAAACTGGGCATGCCGCTCCTGCAGCTACTGGGACCTTGTGAGAGCATGTCTGCAGCAGTAATTCCCTCTTCAAAAGGCTGTGGGACCTGTTGGGCCTATTCTGATTCCACATTGGTGTAAGTGACTTCAAGGATTTACTTCTCATGCAAGCAACAGTAAAAAAAAAAATTACATCTTAATGAATAAGAACTGGCCAGGTTGCACCTGCTGGAAATCTGCTTCTGCAGTTTTAAATTACTTGTTTACTTCAGCAACTTGATAATCTAAAACAGGCACTCTGGAAAGAAACATGAAACATGTATATTTATGTGTTCATCTCCAGTCTCCAAAAGCTTGAAACTGGAAATCTGTGTGCAAGACTCCACTTCTTCAGAGTGATTGCTTGTACTAGATCTAAAGAGGCTGGGTGTCACATAGTGTAATTTGTGTCTATGGGTGATATTATTGGCTATGCTTATGCTCTACATACAACTGAAGTGCTGTCTGATGCTTTTAGCATGACATCTCTCTTCATAAATGGCCTCATTATTTCTTTTCTGTGTTTAAACATACAGAAGCAATATCCTTAAGTGTATTTGTCCAGTTATAGACACAAACCCCATGCCATTGAATAAAGAGACTGTTTTCCACAATTTATATTATTTTATTTAATAAACAATAATAAGAAAAGGATTTGCTGGGTGTTCAGTCATTTTTAGGTTATAGCATATATTAAGATGATAAACAACAGTGATAAAGCCATCTCTATAACTTTTCTACCCTTCAGAATAAAAACACCTTTAAACTTTTCTCCCTATAATGACAATTTGACAGTCTGGCAGTGCCTCTGTATTGTTAAAGATATAGCTCTGTATGATGGCAAAGACGTACCTCGAGTTAATCAGAGTAAACATTAAAATATGAGTTCTTTCTATCTCAGAGGTATCAATAAACTAAGAGAGATCCTCAAGCCCTACAGCTCACTGTAAAAACCTCTTCACCAAGCAGAGTAGTGGTATCCAACATAGGAAAGGATAAAACAGGACAGCTGCGCTCAGCTTTTCTCCCAGCGACAGGAGAACATAGAAAAAGCATTAGCAATTTTTTTTGTCTCAAAGTCATTTGGGTCACAAAATAATAATTAAAAACATCCAATTGGCAAGAAAATAATTGGACTGATTTAATCCTTGGGAATGGTATCTGTGGAGATCTATTCAGAAAGCTATTTCAGAGAGCTGGAGTTAGCAGGGAAAGATACAGGCTGGTAGCACAGCTGAAAACAAATATATATACTTAATTCAAGAGAGAAGAGGAGAGAAGAGGAGAGGATATATCCATTACTTATGTCCCTGCTTTGCCAAGTAAACTGGCTCCAAAACATTATGAGTGCAGGATGAACACACTGAAAAGATTATCATCATGAAGAAAGATATTTCATCCTTTGCTAGCCTTTTAACACAATTAAATCATAGAATAAGGGAATGGTTAGAGTTGGAAGGGACCTTAAAGATCATCGAGTTCCAACCACCCTGCCATGGGCAGGGGCCACGTTATAAATAGTTCCTTAGCAATAGAAAATAGATAGCTTTAATGAAATTATGTTTATCTACAAAAGATGTGTAATTATTTCTGAATATAGGAGGAATCTTACAGGAGTCAGCCCCCTCTTACTATGAAATAGAAAGCACTTTCATCCTAAAACATCAAATGCTTAATCTCAATCTCAGCATAGCAACTTCTGGTTGCCTGTGCAACACCTGGCTGGCTGCTTTCACAGTTTCTGTGAGCTCCTTCTTACTCGCAGCTTTGGAAACTGCACCAAGGAAAGGCACTCCATCCAGGCTGTTCAAATTTCAGAAACAATTCACAAATTCCTGTGTTTTAGGTAATGACATGCACCTATAGCTACTATCAACAATGAGTGTGACCATATCCACCAACATTTTATAACCTCCACAAAGCGCTTTTTTCCTTCAAACCAATTTTTCCAAAATCCAAAGACATGCTTTGCAGCATTCTGGAGAGGTCAGTAGCTCCGGTCACATCTACCCTGGAGTGGAGGTAAAAACTAAGAGAGAGGCCCTGATGCTTGGCTGAGAGTCCTTATTGTTAGCCTTGTTGTTAGCACACAGAGTTGCAGGGGAGACCATATCCTTCTGTGTAGGTCTTATAACTGACAAAGGTCCCTCACCCTCCCTGTACTTTTTTTACTGTATTCCTCTGCTATTCATGCAGGAGCTCACAGCTGGCTTCTGCCTAATATCAGTTAGGAACCAGGCAAAGAAGGCAAGAAGAAATCTTTGTTCCATATCCCAAAGTTTTAAAGGTTAAGCACCATTATGTGACAAAGAGAAACACCACGAAGCCTGTATACTGGAAATGTTCTCTCCAGCTGGTGGACTACTATATTTTTCACTAGCTGGACTTTTAAAAGGTCATCCAGCAGTATGCCAGATAAAAAAAAAAAAAGTGAAAGTGAGGAAATTACAGAGATCAACCATGAGAATAGATGTTGCAAATGTAAATATTAAGTGTGTGTCATTTAGACTGAACATTCCAACTGGCCTTTGGGAGGTTCTTCCATACCAGGCCTGTATTGGAGCTTTTAGTGATGATGGCTTTTCAACATGACAAGAGATAAATTTAAAAAATACTGTGGGAAACAGTTTTCAAATAAGAGAGGGAGAGGATTTTTCTTTCCCTTGGGCACCAAGGTAAATGAATGTGACATGAACATTTCTCCCACTGGCATTACCTACTGTTTTTTTCCCCTTTTTTGGTGTGGGGGGGTTACTTTACAGACTGTTCTCTGATGTAGTTCTCTGCCAACCACTGCAGATGGTGGTCGAAGAACAACTGACACTCTTGGGTTGAAAGGGAGAAGGCAGGACTGGCTAAACTGGTATAGTTACAAAGGGAAATGTCCATGAACTCATGGAGGCTGCTAGTAGACAACTAAATCACTAGATTTCTTGGACAAGGCTGAAACATGAGATATATTTTTTATCTTTACTGTATATTTAAAATAGATGAGCAAAACAAGATGCCATATAATGCATCTAAGGGATCATGCAAGCATTGTCGGTGATGGGACTGCTGAATCTTGCTTAGCAAGGAATTTATATTGCACAAGCAAAGAATCAAGAGAAATTTCTCCAGCACACAATTTGCACAGAGCCAATGTTGGCCCAAAAATCCAATCAACTAGCAATTTGTTAGCCACTGTCCAGAGCCTGAAGTCAAGCTAGCCTCAACCATGGTATGCCTAAACACTTCCATTGAACACGTTTCTCAGAAGTTAAATTCATTTGAAAGGCAGAGACAAAAGATTTATATATAAACAACATCAAAATATGCAAGTCCTGACTTGCATATAAGCCTAGGAAAATGTCTATAAAGTAGGAGGTGGATTCAAAGTGATATAATTTGTTCTTTCTCATTTTGTGGCTTCTAGACAGCAGTTAAAAGACTCTACAGAACAGAATTCAAGATTTTACTTGTGGTCACACTTCATGTTAAGTAGCTGCAAAAATAGAGTTTACAACTGGTTAACAGTAATAGATAATTCAGTAAATAGTTTATCAAATAACAGATTTCATAGGTTGTTTATAATTACTATGACTTTTTTGGTATTCTTAAAGAAACTCTGTAATGTGCTATTTATGTCTGGAAGATAACACTGATTTATTAACTCAGGAATCTTAACAGAACTGATGATCTTTTTTCCTAAACCTAAATAGCAATATTTTAAAATGAGTTTAGAATTGGCAAAGTATAGTCATTATCAAGTAAACTACAATTAAGCACCTCCAAGACAAGCTTGTCAATGGTCTTTGTTATGAAATGAAGGGAAAATTGTAAATATATTCTTAAAAGCCTAATCTTTCAGCAATTTTTCCCCATCAGAAGACTAAGAAACAAAACAATTCCTCCCACTCACTCCCCATCCCCCTTGCTTCTCAAAAAAAAAGAAAAATCCTATGAAAAACAAGCCTTTTTATATCTCATGAAAGAGAAAAGGATCTAAAAAAAAGTTAATAGCTGAGAAGATAGCTGGAAATGATTCAAGTTAAGTTTTTTAAGTAAACAATTATTATTTTCTAACTGAATAGATTCATTTGCATCTTTTGAGGGGAAAAAAGGAAAAAAAGAAAAAAAGAAAAAAAAAAGAAGACACAAAAAATACATGCATTCCTATTCCTGATGGCAGCAGAGTTTCACAGTAATGCTCTTTGTTCTTAAAAGTTTCTCCCGAAGACTTTTTTATTTTTTCATGCTTCCTAAAACCATCTCTCCCCCTTACCTTATTTTAATGGAGTGAGATAATAATGAGAAGAGGGTAGGATGTAATTTCTATTTCTTGGGTGTGTTTTCAAATAAAAAATGATAAGGACAGTTTTGTCCAAAGAAAATTTTTACTAGGTTATAAATTCTGAGGTATGGAGTAACATAACACTAATAGAGAAGACTCAATGAGAATAAAATAATTTAAAAAAAAAAAAAAAGAAGAAGAAAAAAGAAATACTGAATTGTTATAGCTTTCTTTTGACTGAGAAAAAGACAGTATACTCATCTGAATAAGAGACCAAGAATTAAGGGCCTTGGGAAACATGGAAAGTACCATGTGAAACTCTTTCATCCTGTCAAACTAGGCATGTTACTGAAATGAGAATATTGCATCTGCGCCTGCAGGGATTGTGATATTGTTACGTATGTCTGTCTCAAAAATTATAAACAAAAGGTGCTAAAAAGGAAAAAAATCCCTTTTAGCACTCAGGAAGCCTTATTCTGACTTTGGAGGGAAAGGAAGACCAGGGCTACATCTTCACAAAAAATAGCAAATGCTAAGACTGAATGAAAATTTCTCACACCCTGTTATAGCTTCATTAATTTCTGGTACATTTCCACAGTTGCGTTTCAAATAACCTGAACGCACATTTTCTTCAACCAATCTCTGGATTATGACTGGAAATAAATATATAAACATATGCTTCGTTCTCTGTAACCCTGGAATTATTTTAGTATCAGTTGTAAAAAAATAGAGACCTATCAATAGATACTGCAAATGACACATTATGTTTTAGTCCTGGCTGGAGGGACCATTCGATTAATTTCTGTCCCACATTTTCGGTAAGTAACAGTAACAATTGGTGATGGAAAAGCAGGCTGAACCTTTCCTCTGTAACAAAGCACTTTCAGTTCCCTCTGGCAGACAAATATCATTAGCACAGGAAGAGGAGCAGAAAACATTGCCAGATCTTGGAGCAATTTTGTTTCACTTCTGCATTCTGCACCTCTTTTCTGCTTTTCTTCCTATTCTCCCATTTCTCCTTCTCCTCCTCCTGGGCCAGGGAGAGTTAAGATGAAACACCTGCAGTATTTTCTTCAAAAAGGCTGGTGGAAAGATCTTCAGAAGCTTTGAGGAAGCAGATTTGATGATGACTGGAACAGGTTGATGAGGTTTGATGTGCTCACTGGGATCCAAAACTGATACACATAATGCCCGAGGTGGAACTGCAACATTTTTTTTCACCTATGAACCTAACCCGGGCTTGTTCTCTGCAAAGCAAAGACTGATTCTGTGGAAGACTATAATTTTGGAGCTTGTTGAAATACTGGAGCTATAGTTTTAATAACAAGACTGTTTCTCCATTAAGAATGTCCTTATACTGCTAGATATTGAGAAGATTTATCATAATCCAGACATTCCTAAAAATATCACTAACACTTTTATGATTCTTTGAAATTTGTTAGTCTTTCTAACTTCTTGCTTTTTCATTGCAACACTGCTTGTTCTTGGTCTCCAAGAACACTCCTTGTTGTATTTGTCACAAAATATACTCAGTTTAATTCATTTTTTGAAATGAACTAATTGTAGGAACACTGTAGGAATTCCCACAGTTCTGCTGACCAGATTGAATTAGGAAAGTATTCAGATTTATCTTCAGGGCTAGAACATTCTTGTATTAGACCTCAGGACTGTAACCTGTGAGGAGGAGTTCAGTAATGTAATGTCTGATTCTACACTACATTACAGAAACATCATAATGAGTTCTTGTACCTTTGGTACTTACTCCATGAGAAAATTTACCAAATGAGCAGCGCCTCAGAGGTCAGGATGCCTACAGATAAATATGAGCTGTTTTCTGGATTTCTCTCTACAATAACAAATTTTTTAACTGAAAACTCCTGGTAGTAGGGATATCAAGTATGAATACCTGCTTATACAGTGCACTCTGCTAGTGATGTCCCTTTGCAGTGCCACTGTTGCACTGCAGCTTTATAAAATTTGAAATTATTCGTCTCACTGTCCCATCAGTGGCAATCATACCTTTTTATTTTCTCTATCCACAAAAAGCAATATTCATAGATTTATACCGCTCAGACAAAACATACAAGTGCACTGGCAGAAATAGATATTGAAGAATGAAGTTGTTTACTAGAAAACTCTGAGATCGCATAAGCAAAGTGCAGGATGACTCTTTTAAAAGAGTAGTAGACTAGGGACTTGAGCAGGATCACAAAGCCAAAAAGACTGAAAAAGCCTGTCTTTTAACAGGGCACTTGTGTGCTAATATACAGAAGAAAGTTGCCGAAGCGTAAAATATAACCCCTGCACCAGTAGCTACTCTTCAGATCTAGCATCTAGTGAGTTCACAGGCTTTATCCTGCTCACATTATTTGGCTCAATCATTTCTTTTTTCCTTTGGGTTCAGTTTGCCTATTTTATTATTTTTCTTAAGCTTTCATCTTCAAGTCTAGTGTCACTACATGAAGTCAGAGAGCAGCAATTTTCAAACTCAACAGTAATCCTTTCTCTCTTGAGGATTAAAAATTTCTACTAATGGAAGTAGAATATTTTCTGAGGGAATATTTTGAACTGTTTAACAAGAGTAAAGGATGAGCTGATATTCATTAACTTCCAGATTTTTCATTTGAAAGTAAAGAATACAAATCACTTAAAGAAGACAGATGTGAGAAAAGTACTACACAGGAAGGTACTTAAACTCAGAAAATTATTTCTAAATGACTATGCAAATTATTTTTTTTAAAAAAGAAGAACCACCTCTCTTGCAGCACACCCAAAAGGAATATACAGAATAATATACATTAAACAAAATACTAGTTATTTGCCATTATAGTTAGATGGTTAGATGGGTTAGGTGAGTCAAATGCATATATTGTAAAGCATATGTAATGTAATATTCAGCAAAAGAGACAGCCCAATACATCTTTGAACATCAAGGAATGAAAATGACCAGATAAATGCATAATTCCATAGTATAAAGAATTTGGTGAAGGTACAAGATATGATTCAAAGTGGATGATCACTTACGTAGAATAAGAGAAAACTGGAGAAGGGGAAAACAAAAATTCATATGGAATGGTTTTTATAAATCCCCATTCTCGTTAAATAAAAGTTTGGAAGATAAGTGAGATTGTAATGTTTTGTTTCAGAAATTACAGTCAATGTTTTAACACAGCTAAATGTATTTTTTGACAATCCTTACGATAATACCAGTTTGTTTAAGTGGTATTTTTTCCATGAGATTTGTTCATTTGTTCATGAAAAAAAGCCATTTTTCCTAGGGTCTGATGATACAAAAGACTCATGAGCCTACGCTCGCTATCTGCAAAATGATGGAAGCTCTCTACCCCTATATACAAGGTTTTGCTCTGTCACACAATAAAATGACCTGTTTCTTCTGATTGATTTTTAGATTCAAAATGTGAAGAGTTTTCATAAAAGGACATCACAGACTTACACATCAAAAA
Organism: Calidris pugnax; assembly: GCF_001431845.1. Lineage (NCBI taxonomy): Eukaryota > Metazoa > Chordata > Aves > Charadriiformes > Scolopacidae > Calidris > Calidris pugnax. Next base: position 2,307,238 of record NW_015090797.1, on the reverse strand, counting down.
CGCTGTTTTGAAAAAGCTGAGTAGGAAATACATTAAAAGTGAATGAGATCCAGAGGCCTATGTGGATAAGAAAAAACATAATGGTCTTTGGAGACTTTCACTTTCTATCCAGTAGATCTGAATTCAGCATAGTTCGATGAACTACCGAAAATGAACGGTTGTTTATTGGGCTACATAATACAGGTCTACGCGTCTCATCAACGTTGTGTGATATTTTTATTACCTAATCCACCAACTTAATTGGCAGAGCTGCTGTTGGTTGCTTCAACAATGTCATGTCCATTTGATACTGGGAGGTTTGCTTGGCGCTGCTCAGCAGCTCTCAGCTATTTTATTGTGCACTTGTAAAACAATGTTCAACTAATAAAGTTTAAAATTTTTTTGAAAATTCTAAAAAAAAATGAACACAAAATCATGCAATTGCATCCATTCAACAGTACAGAACAAAAAAGTTGTTCAGATCGTTCTTGAGTTTTTAACGTGTCAACAACTTTATTATTTGCTTCCATTAAATGTATTCTCACACTACTAAAAGTAAAACCAATGTTCTTCAGTAAACCAGTAAACAAATTAATGACCTGTAGACAGGTGAACTCATCCTGCTAATTTGAACCTTTATAAACTCCTCTGAATATTCTGAGTATAACTGAGTATTCTACTGCACATTGATTTTGCAACTTAATTTTTTACTTCTTGGGGGAAAGAGTTTTTATGTATTTACTTGGACTAATTCATTACTTAAACTGGGTTAATACAGGAAGGCTTTCTCTGACTATGTATTTAGTGAGAACATATTGCCACACACAGCATGAGTCCTGAGAGAAATATATTTATAGACTAAAAGCCTCCTTTACCCTATTTGCTATACCAAATACATCCACACACATACAAAAGCCTTGAAATTCAGAGATGTGTGAACACTGTATATTTTAAAAGGTTTTTTCCATTGTTATGTCTCTAATTGCCTATGGACTTAACCTTTATGGTTCAAATATTATTCCTGTGCTGTGATCCGGACAGTTCTAAAAGCTTGCAGAGGTATGATGATCAATCTATTTATTCTTCATGTAACTTATAATCAACACAAATTTGCATTATAGATAAATAACGTCTTACACCTTTAATTGGGAAAATCAGAAATTTGGAGTAATGTGTTCCTCCCAGTCTACTGATTGAAATCGTCAACAGCCGTGCTCTAGTTTCCAGAAGGAAAAAAAATGCTTTAGCCGTTGCTAAGTTACACTGAATACCCATTGAATTACACATGAAACCTATGTTAATTCCAAATACAGTCATTATGAGTGGCAGTATTACAAAGAATACTGAATGGATTCGAAATAATAGAAAACCAAATTAAAGAACTGCCATCACCTTTTGCAACACTTTCCTCAGCTTTTCTGGACTTTTTTTTTAAAGATAGCTTAGCTGTCAGGAGAAAAAAAAAATAGTCTCATTGGTTCTTTTACAGAACAAACCAGTTTTCTGCCTCTGCGGTACAGGGAGCAACTAAAATTTCGAAGTAAGAATCAGAGAATGAAAACAAGGAAGAACAGCTGGGCTATGCTGATATATACACTAAATTCAACCACAAAACAGCTATATTCTTCTGTGCTTTTAAAACATGTTCTAACTTGTCACTGTTTCTTCTGCATCTGCTGGAATTGCGCCTTGGACTGAGCCCAAGGAAGTATTAAAGTAGGACACCTCTTACCAAGCAGGTAATAGTAATTACTCTCCACTGTCATAGTCCTGACACTCTGTCCGTGCCTCTGTGATTTGGAGCAGCACTGACACTTCCATGGCAGGCCAGAGTTGCTCTCTCTGACAGTACTTTCTCAGGTAGGAGAAATACTATATTTCAAGAACTCTAGGAAAAGAAGTCTGAACTATGATCACAATGAAGCAGTATAAATTTGGTCCATCCATATAAATGGATGGACCACTTGGTGGATAAGGAGCCGGCTGGATGGCCTCACCCAAAGGGTTGTGGTCAATGTCTCAATGTCCAATTGGCAGCCTGTGACGAGTGGTGTTCCTCAGAGGTCAGTACTGGGACCAGTGCTGTTCAACATCTTTGTTGGAGACATGGACAGTGGGATCGAGTGCACCCTCAGCAAGTTTGCCGATGACACCAAACTTGGTGGTGCGGTCAACACGCTGGCGGGAAGGGATGCCAGCCAGAGGGACCTGGACAGGCTTGAGAGGTGGGCCCGTGCAAATAGCATGAAGTTTAACCAAGCCAAGTCCAGGGTCCTGCACCTGGAATGTCGCAACCCCAGGCACAAATACAGGTTGGGCAGAGAATGGATTGAGAGCAGCCCAGAGGAGAAGGGCTTAGGGGTGTTGGTGGATAAGAAGCTTAACATGAGCCTGCAATGTGCACTGGCAGCCCAGAAAGCCAACTGCATCCTGGGTTGCATCAAGAGAAGAGTGGCCAGCAGGTCTCGGGAGGTGATTCTGCCCCTTTACTCTGTGCTCATGAGACCCCACCTGGAGTACTGTGTCCAGCTCTGGAGTCCTCAACACAGGAAGGACATGAATCTGCTGGAACGGGTCCAGCCACAAAGATGATCAGAGGGATGGAGCACCTCTCCTGTGAAGACAGGCTGAGAGAGCTGGGGTTGTTCAGCCTGGAGAAGAGAAGGCTCCGGGGAGACCTTATAGCGGCCTTTCAATATCTGAAGGGAGCTCTCCTATGGGGAGAGCGAGAGAGGGACTCTTTGTCAGGAAGTGTAGTGATAGGACAAGGGGTAGTGGTTTTAAACTGGAAGAGGGGAGATTTAGATTAGATACTAGAAAGAAATTCTTTACTGTGAGGGTGGTGAGACACTGGAACGGGTTGCCCAGGGAGGTCGTGGATGCCCCATCCCTGGAGGTATTCAAGGCCAGGCTGGATGGGGCTTTGAGCAACCTGGTCTAGTGGGAGGTGTCCCTGCCCATGGCAGGGGAGTTGGAACTAGATGATCTTTAAGGTCCCTTCCAACCCAAACCATTCTATGATTCTATAAAATTTGTCAGTGTGCTTACACGAAGTAGTTGCTTCAGTAGTAGGGACTGAACATGATGACCATGGAGATCACGTCCAGGCCTCTGCCTTATGCTTTGGTGGCCTGCCTAGCTATACCTGCTTAGACTGCCCACAATTTTATTGGGGTCCAATTATTAACTGCATCAATGCATATCATATTCTGTCTTTATCTGCAGCTAAAATTCTACTGCAGCTGAAATGAATATTGCTACTTGCCCTCATAGGTGAGGCATTTGTGATAATTCTACTTGTGCTGCTGGCAGCAAAGCTGTAGTCTTTATGGGGTCTCTCTTCGCATGATATTTCAGACCACAGATTCTACTTCCATGGACTATACATAGCTGCATGAGTAAGAGTGCCTGTCCAGAGCTTAACAAGTGTGAGAAAAGACTGCGGTCTCATAGTTTCCATAAGATATGTCATGCTCTACCAGTATAATTACAGCACAAGGTTGTCACTGATCACTCACACTTCAGAACAGAATAGACTCTTTCAACACAGTGATCATCTAGTCCAACTGCTAGTCCAACTGGGCTAGATCAGTTCAGGGCTGCAAAAAGTTAATGCATGTTATTAAGGATGTTGTCCAAATGTCTCTTAAACACTCACAGGATGAGGGGGTCAACTGCCTCTCTAGGAAACCTGTTCCAGTGTCTGACAACCCTCTCAGTAGACAAATGCTCCCTGATGCCCAGTCTAAACCTCCCCTGATGCAGCTCTGAACCATTCCCATGTATCCTATCACTGGATACCAGGCAGAAGAGCTCAGCATCTCCCTCTCTGCTTCCTCTCCCCTCAGGAAGTCATAGAGAGCAATGAGGTTGCCCCTCAGCCTCCTTTTCTCCACAATAGACAAACCCAGATTTTTTAGCCCCTCTTCATAGGACCTGCCTTCCAGCCCTTTGCTAAAACTGTCACAGCATCCCCTCTTCTTAAACATGTGAGTCTGAGCTTTCTGAGGTTTCTTTCTCATTCTATCAATCACATAGCTCCATTGCATTGTGTAATGATTTACAGCTCTTGGTTCTTCTAACACTTGCAAAAGAAAATCACTGATTTAGACCCCTCTCACTCACAGAAGTAAAGATATGTCTCTGTGCTAGGAGTTTAGCAAACAGAGATTAAGGCTTAACTATGTGAATATAACATTCAAATAGGCCATTGATAACACAGTTGATAGCACAGACTGCAGAGGGCAGATGTGCAAATCCAGTTGCTCCCACATTTTTCAAAATGTATGCCTAAGTCATGTAGTCCATGAACAAATATGCAAATATCATGTCTGTGGAAATTGTCATAATTTGATTCACTGCAGCGCTGACAAACATACTGCTTTGTTCAGGTATTTAAAAGCATGACTGTAACAAGCTATCAGCAAATAGCAGTTTCCTCTGTGCTCAAGTAGAGCAGCTGCCAGTTTTTGTCAGAACTCTCTGAAGTGCAGCACTGACTGCCACGGGTTCTTCGCAATCCTGCCTTGGCTAGTTTGCACAAATGCAACATTTCCACTTGCATGTCCATACTAAGTTAATAAAATATGTCTCTTGACTGCTTTTAGCATCATACCATACATTCACAAATATTTTTCAAACTGATTCCGCTGAAAATGTTGTTAGAAGTCAGACACAGTCATGCTTTTTAGGCAAATCTACTTGTTTCATTCCAAAAATCTTTGAGACCTTGTCTTGGGGCAAGGTTTCCCAACATTATTTTTGTCTTTGAAAGGTCTTGTTTTGTCACTCCTTTTTCTATTATCCCTGAATTATTGTCAGACACTGATAAACACTATTGCATTTTATACTTATGTGATAAGAGGCTCCACCTCTGCTGTATCACCTTCTTCTGCAGAAGTGTTTCACTCCTGTAATTGAATTTCAAGTTACACTTCTGAGGTTTTCATAAAACAATCTGAGGGTTTTGTGTTCCAAACACTAAGGTTTGGTAAGAAAACTGTAACTTTTTCTGCCATTTGTATGTAGCTGGACCTGTAAAAATGCTTACTACTGGTAGCATACGATGCTTACTAGAAATAGCAAAATGTGTCTTTCTGTGCTGCTGCATTGACATTTCTTGAACTCTTCCTGCCATTACACTTCTCTTATAGATGCCTAGGAAGTTGCTATCAGTATTTTGGTTATTATTATAGTATGTTTTCACCAAATTTCATATTGGGATTTTGTTTCCGAAGGAAGGGTGTCCTTCAGAGTTGGTGCAGATGGTTATACTGAAAAAATTTATTTCTTGCTTTCCCCACACACTTTCAGCACCTGTCCTTCCATTTCTCGAAGATGCTCTTTGAACTCCATTAGTCTTAGTGTGGATTTTAACTGATCATCTTCTCTAATAAAACTTCTACCTTTTTTGGATGGTGTGAGGGCTATTAAATGCTTTATTGTGTTCACTATTTTGGATCAGATCTAATGCTTCCTTTTTCTAAGGAATGATCAAAGTAATTCATATGCACTACTCTGATTTGCATTTTGTTGTGATTCAGTTTTAGGTGACATTTCCTGCATTTGTAAACACTGTGATTAAGTTTTTGTTGTGCACTTTTCTCATGCTGCAATGTGCTAAAATGTCATAAAAGTTACTTTTACTTCCATCAGACCTTCTCACATGTCATTCTTCTGCAATATCTCTTGTGCAGTTGAGTACTGTATGCTGAATACTCTTTTGAAGTGCCATCTTTAGAGTGGTGAAAGTGGTTACCTTGCTACTCTCATCTTCCTGATTTATCTTTACACTTTGGCTCTGATTAACTTGTTAATTTGGGAGTGATGTTGCAATGTAACACAGGACTGTCAAGTTTTCTTATAATTATTTTGTTTCAAAGGTTTGCCCTATCTAGTACTTACTTATCTTCTGCTGACATCAAGCTTAGCTGCCTAGAAGGTTCTCCCATTTTTCTAGTAAAAAATACCCAGATACATTTAATGCCAAAATTCCTTATCCTCTTTGCCCCTAGCTTTTTTTGTGGCAATTCATATATTACAGCCAACCCTGGCCCTAGAGGTGTAGAAAGTTTGACTTGTAATTGTTCTGGTAGATATCCTATATAAGCTCATGCCTTGTCAAAGTATTATTTTGTTTATTTTCATTTACTTACATTTGTGGATACTCATGTAAACTCCATGGCTTCTAGTTTACTGATTTCATTTCTGGGTTGTTTTTGTTAGGTGCTTATTATATAGATATCTAGTTATTAACATTTTCCTTGAACATACTATTAATGCTCTATGTGGACTGAATATTCAATGAATGTGCCAAATCATATGAATAAATATGCTAGGAGTGGTGTGTTGTGATCTACCTCTTTTTTTAATTCAGTTTCAGGGATGCAGTTACTTTGATATTATGAAAATTCTGAGGTTTTTCTTTAGACCCATTTTAAGACGGTGTTAAGATGGTAACGCAAAACCTCATCATTCTGTGTTTCTTAATCTGCCTTGCAGCCAAGAAGGATGTAACATTAAAACTTCTGAGTTCTGCTTCTACTGCTACATCCCATTGCATGCCTTGTACTGTTCTGCTGGTGCGTGCAGCACATTCATGCCAGGAGGTTTGTGCTGTGACATATCATGACCATCTTCCCTAGTTTTGCACTTGGGCAGTAAGATGAAACTGATGCTACAAGCCTGTCATGTCACTGCCTTTGCTGCATTTTTCTTGGAATAATCCACATAGCATATTATACTGAACCTTTTGCTCCCTTCTGTCTTCTGTGTTTGTTTGCTCATGGCACTACATGTATGTCATTATTGACATTAGCAGAAAATCTCATCTTTCTTCAGATGTCTTATGTAAATTTCTATTCAGGAAACAAATTTTGTCCACAGTATTTTTTCTTTAACACCTTTTGAATTTGCTGTCATTGAGTTTGATCACCTTTATTATTTTATACTAATCTATGAAATCTATGTAGCCAGGTATCGCCTGATTCAGTGACATAGTAGGCCTTGGTTCCCTGCGCAGAAAACTTTTCCTTACTAAGGACTGTATTCCTTCTCCAGTGAGCTTAACTTTAGACATTCATTTCTGTAGAGATTGCTGTCCGTTTGTCCACAAGGAACAAAGCCTCAAGTGCTAACTCAATTATCTTCCTCCATTTGGATAATTTCTCATTAGGAGCTTCTTATTTCCAGTTTCATAAGAACTGTCCTTGGTGGTTTTCCACATTCATTATATGTTTGGTTGGTTTGCTTTTTCCTGACTCTTCCTCTTTTCGTTTTTTTTCAGCTTTCTCACAGACATATTGAATTTCACAGGGTAACAGAAACTATATTGGTTTTTTTTCTTAAAAATATTCAAATCAAGTTCTTTGTTAACATCACAGAGGTACTTCACTCTAGAAGATTTTGTGTTAGAAACACTTATAGAAGAAACAATACATTTTGCTATGCAGTTTGGCTTTTTGGGTTTACCAACATGTCTATATCAAATAGTTTTTTCAAATGAAGACCAGGTTTATGCAAGACAAATAAAAGAATCTCAGAAATGATAATACTGCTTAATGAGACATTATACAGGTTATTCTCAAAAAGAGAGAGAGTAAATAAGGAGATGCAGGGGGAAAGTATAAGTGAAGAGAAACAATAGTCAAAAAAAATGAGGAAAGGAAAGGAAAGAAAAGAAGTCTGACAGTCTTCATCCAGTAGAGGTTATAACTTCCACAGAAAATAGTTTATACAACTTAGCATGGGAAAAATTTTACAGATACAACCTGTCGATGAAGTCTGAAAGTAGCTAGAGGACCCTTCCATTTTCACCATTACTTTCAGAACAAAAGAAATGTGGTATCAGGCAGACGCAATAACACAGGACAATTCAACATACTTTTTATTTAATCTAGGCTTATCACATTAAAATATTAGTTTTTATGATATCACATTAAAATATTAGTTTTATGATATAGTGCTATGCACTATCATTTCTTTCAGCACTTGAGATCCTTAAAGGGGAGTTTAGTTTCTTACGTAGGCCAAATAATTATCTGTTCTGCCTTGAATGCCATGTCAGATCATGACCTTTGTTTATGCATTATTCCTGAGATTTTACACTGTGATTCATTTTTAATTCACCATTGTCTGAAGAAGACTAAAGACCAATATTTTTTCTACTACATAAGTGACAGAAATGTCTAAGTGCTTCAGACTAGCGCATTTATGGAGTCTTCCAGCTTAGGGGGATGAGTACTCAGGGAAGAACTGGTCTTACTAATAAAGACTGAGGCAAAGAAGGCATTAAGTACCTCAGCGTTTTCCACGTCTTTTGTCACTGTTTCTTCCTGTTTCTTCTTTACTGCATCCAGTAAAGGATGGAGATTCTCCTTAGCCCTCCTTTTGTTGTGAGTGTATTTATAGAAACATTTTTTACTGTCTTTTATGGAAGTAACCAGATTAAGTTCTAATTGGCATTTGGCCTTTTCATTTTCCTCTCCACGTAACCTCATGAAATCCTTGTAGTCCTCCTGTGTCTCTTGCCCCTTCCAAAGGTCATAAACTCTACTTTTTTTTCTGAGTTCCAGCCAAAGCTTTCTGTTCAGTCAAGCCAGTCTTCTTGCCCACCAGGTTGTCTTTTGGCACATGGCATGGCCTGATCCTATGCCTTTAAGATTTCCTTCTTGAAGAATGTCCAGCATTCCTGGACTCCTTTGCCCTTCAGGACACCTCCCAAGGGACTCTGTCATCCAGTCTCATAAGCAAGCCCAAGTCTGTCGTCTGGAAGTCCAAGGTAGCCGTTCTGCTGACCACCCTGAAGTCTCTCTGGATTGCCCTTGGACTTCTTGTTGCAATTTCATTGCTGCCTACCTGAAAAATCAATAATGGGTAATGATTTGAGGGCTATACCAGTGTAGAAAGCTTTATCCGCACAACTTAAGCCCGGGCCCCAGGGAGGCAGCAGACTTCCCTAAGAGGTGGGTCCAGTGTACATATTGGTCCTTCCGTTCCCTTCAAGTCTCCTGTCCCTGGAAGCGTTCAAGGCCAAGCTGGATGGGGCTTGGAGCAACCTGGTCTAGTGGGTGGTGTCCCCACCCATGTCAGGGGGATTGGAACTTGATGGTCAGGGTCCATTCCAACCTGAACTGTTCTATGATTCCATGCTCCTGGCCCTGCACAGGTCTCATCAACTGCTGTTGCGTGAGCTGCGGGGTCCTGGTGGCTCTCTAGGCTCCTCCTGAGGTTCCCCAGATTCAGGAAACCCTCCTGTGCACTGCACTGGAGTGCTCTGCTGCAGATCATGCCGGCACTGCAGCTGTTCACCTGGGCAGCATAGTCATACTTCCCACCCCCCATCCCCAGGCAGTCCCGCTGGGCTTGAAGAGTTGCATATAACCTCCCTGTAATAACTGAATTTCAAAACATTGCTATTATGAACCCTGTTTTCTTTTTCTCCTTAGGACACTGACACATGCAATTTCCCCTTTTTGATTGTAGTCATTGTGTTGGGGTGAGAGCCAGAACACAAGCAAGAGACTGCCCAATAAAATATCATCCTTCCTCTATCATTCTCACTGTCAAAAATATCTGGGATGAGTGCCTTGGCTTTGTCTTGCAGAATAAATAACAACTTGATTCTATTTTTAAGGGCATATTTTCAATTACTTTTCCCAGGTGTTATTAGAGAGAGAGATTTCCAACTCTTCTCAGCAAGACAGAGCCAGAAGAAAGAGAAAACCCTCAGAATTATGAACGTGAAACTGTAAGTTATTGAGCAAACAAACACAAGGCACTGCAGCTTTATTGCATGAGAGTCAGCCAGCAAGTGAAGCTTTGAGAGGGATGATTTGTGGAAATGCCAAGTAGTAACACTCTCTACATTCATGAACTTATCCAAATTTTAGCCCTGGCAGCCACTTCTGTGAATGATTCAAACCCCAGCTCAGATTCATCAAGTTTTAAATCAGTGCATCAGTGGGAACAAATCAGCATCCCGTCTTCTACCACCAGTCTTTACAGTCTCCTTGCTTAATTATCCTGATTGATGCAGAAGATTAAAACTATTTTTGTGTCAAGATCAAGGTTTAATAACTGTAATTTGACCATTCTTTGAATACCATCAAATAACAAGTCTTTTTTTTTTTCCAAGGCCAATGGGCTGTCTCGCTATCCTACTGTATCATGTCCAATTACTTACACTGCAGACAGCTCTACATGACTCCAGCTAGGATTAAGACATATTAAACAACATCTAATGGTTTCTGGTATTGCTTCCTTGTTTGCCAGGTGCAACATGAACATGCAGATATATTGATTCAATGTAAGAAGTGGTGGCCAAACTATGACTCTGAAGCCTTGTTCAATGTTTTCTTAGACATTTGTGTTAAACATGAGCCTAATGCTGATTGTCATAAAGGACCTGGGGATGACAGATGTCTTTCTCCTGTAGTACGTTTCCATTCTCTTTTGGTTTTTGCGCCTCTGGCATCAATTTAGTGTGGCAAGAAGAGAAACACATGAAAAATGGGAGAATGAAAATGTGGAAGAACCTGGAGGGGAAAATATGGGAAGATAAGTGTCCAATTAAAAGAAAATAATTTAATGAAATATAAGAAATTAAAATAAAGGAAAGGGAAAATTTGAGGACTGTGAAGAGCATTTATTGAGGAAACAGTAAGTAAATTTGGCTCACCCTGAGTGAATTTCCCAGTGCAGTGAGATGTCTTCACTGGATACTACAAGAATTGCAGGCACACAGGGATATCACAGGGATGCTATCACAGCCAAAAGTTCTTCTTTATTTAGACTTCATATATCATTTTCCCATTGGCAATAACAAATTATTTTTTTAGATAATAATAATTTTCTAATATTAGCCATTTTTCTGTTGACACAGGGATGCAGAGGTTCTTTGCATGTGTGTCCACATGCCACGTCCTTTACTGAGGACACTCATTCATTTTCAAAAAAAAGTAATGAAAAACCCATGTTTTGAAATAAAAATACAAAAGTACTATAAAAGACAAAGATACATGTCTTTGCATATGTATGTACAAATGTATGTACTCAAGAATGGCAAAAGTAACTTCACAGTTTCCTTTTCTGCCTTGCCTTCTTTCAACTTCTGGTCATTCCACCTCTTTAAAATACTTCTTTCAGGTACCTTTACGTCTTTGGATAATTTTGCAAACACTTTTGAGTTTGCGGTTTGTTTTGTTTGTTTGTTTGTCATTTCACCAAACAGATACAGTCTCAAAGTCATGGTGAAGTATCAATATGGGCACACTCCAGCCTGTCTTCTTACAGCCTGGAGTTTTGTATTCCAGAACTTTTGAGTTCTACAGCCTCATACTTAACATTAATTCTTACCTCACCATTAGGTTCCACTAGGCAGGAATTGACCTCATTGGAGATGCAAATTATAAAGACTTTATGAGTCAATATGACTGGAAAACACTGGATGGAGAAAGAAGATTTTTAGTCTATGTTGTGAAGATTTCTCCATGTATGTGAACACTACCCTCTAGGAAAAAAGAAAAAAAAAAGCAATGAGATACAAGCATGGAGATGCTGTGGAATTGTGAGCAGCTAATGAGGTGGCTAGTCTGCACAAGAATGGGCAGAAACTACATTTGCATTTCCCTGAGGATACAAGAATGCACATTTATTAGGGAGGGTAAGCTTCCTGTTCTGTCTGCAATGAGCAATTTATGCATCTGCAACTAATATAGAAGTACGAAAAACTCCATACGTTTGTATCATTAAGGTAAAATTCTGTCATCTTGGTGAAAAAAATTTTACACTTTCAGTGTGATAAACAATGGAGTTTCTTGGCCCGTTAAGAAAAGGACATCTTACATCAGAGTCTGTTTCTTAATTATAATCTTATTTAGACAAAAACCTTTCAACAGAAGGTACTACAAAAAAAAAAAAAAAAAAAAAAAAAAAAAAAAAAAAA
>NW_015090797.1:2140318-2294466 GCF_001431845.1 Calidris pugnax | reverse complement strand
GTGCACCCTCAGCAAGTTTGCCGATGACACCAAACTTGGTGGTGCGGTCAACACGCTGGAGGGAAGGGATGCCATCCAGAGGGACCTGGACAGGCTTGAGAGGTGGGCCCGTGCAAATAGCATGAAGTTTAACCAAGCCAAGTCCAGGGTCCTGCACCTGGAATGTCGCAACCCCAGGCACAAATACAGGTTGGGCAGAGAATGGATTGAGAGCAGCCCAGAGGAGAAGGGCTTAGGGGTGTTGGTGGATAAGAAGCTTAACATGAGCCTGCAATGTGCACTGGCAGCCCAGAAAGCCAACTGCATCCTGGGTTGCATCAAGAGAAGAGTGGCCAGCAGGTCTCGGGAGGTGATTCTGCCCCTTTACTCTGTGCTCATGAGACCCCACCTGGAGTACTGTGTCCAGCTCTGGAGTCCTCAACACAGGAAGGACATGAATCTGCTGGAACGGGTCCAGCCACAAAGATGATCAGAGGGATGGAGCACCTCTCCTGTGAAGACAGGCTGAGAGAGCTGGGGTTGTTCAGCCTGGAGAAGAGAAGGCTCCGGGGAGACCTTATAGCGGCCTTTCAATATCTGAAGGGAGCTCTCCTATGGGGAGAGCGAGAGAGGGACTCTTTGTCAGGAAGTGTAGTGATAGGACAAGGGGTAGTGGTTTTAAACTGGAAGAGGGGAGATTTAGATTAGATACTAGAAAGAAATTCTTTACTGTGAGGGTGGTGAGACACTGGAACGGGTTGCCCAGGGAGGTCGTGGATGCCCCATCCCTGGAGGTATTCAAGGCCAGGCTGGATGGGGCTTTGAGCAACCTGGTCTAGTGGGAGGTGTCCCTGCCCATGGCAGGGGAGTTGGAACTAGATGATCTTTAAGGTCCCTTCCAACCCAAACCATTCTATGATTCTATAAAATTTGTCAGTGTGCTTACACGAAGTAGTTGCTTCAGTAGTAGGGACTGAACATGATGACCATGGAGATCACGTCCAGGCCTCTGCCTTATGCTTTGGTGGCCTGCCTAGCTATACCTGCTTAGACTGCCCACAATTTTATTGGGGTCCAATTATTAACTGCATCAATGCATATCATATTCTGTCTTTATCTGCAGCTAAAATTCTACTGCAGCTGAAATGAATATTGCTACTTGCCCTCATAGGTGAGGCATTTGTGATAATTCTACTTGTGCTGCTGGCAGCAAAGCTGTAGTCTTTATGGGGTCTCTCTTCGCATGATATTTCAGACCACAGATTCTACTTCCATGGACTATACATAGCTGCATGAGTAAGAGTGCCTGTCCAGAGCTTAACAAGTGTGAGAAAAGACTGCGGTCTCATAGTTTCCATAAGATATGTCATGCTCTACCAGTATAATTACAGCACAAGGTTGTCACTGATCACTCACACTTCAGAACAGAATAGACTCTTTCAACACAGTGATCATCTAGTCCAACTGCTAGTCCAACTGGGCTAGATCAGTTCAGGGCTGCAAAAAGTTAATGCATGTTATTAAGGATGTTGTCCAAATGTCTCTTAAACACTCACAGGATGGGGGGGTCAACTGCCTCTCTAGGAAACCTGTTCCAGTGTCTGACAACCCTCTCAGTAGACAAATGCTCCCTGATGCCCAGTCTAAACCTCCCCTGATGCAGCTCTGAACCATTCCCATGTATCCTATCACTGGATACCAGGCAGAAGAGCTCAGCATCTCCCTCTCTGCTTCCTCTCCCCTCAGGAAGTCATAGAGAGCAATGAGGTTGCCCCTCAGCCTCCTTTTCTCCACAATAGACAAACCCAGATTTTTTAGCCCCTCTTCATAGGACCTGCCTTCCAGCCCTTTGCTAAAACTGTCACAGCATCCCCTCTTCTTAAACATGTGAGTCTGAGCTTTCTGAGGTTTCTTTCTCATTCTATCAATCACATAGCTCCATTGCATTGTGTAATGATTTACAGCTCTTGGTTCTTCTAACACTTGCAAAAGAAAATCACTGATTTAGACCCCTCTCACTCACAGAAGTAAAGATATGTCTCTGTGCTAGGAGTTTAGCAAACAGAGATTAAGGCTTAACTATGTGAATATAACATTCAAATAGGCCATTGATAACACAGTTGATAGCACAGACTGCAGAGGGCAGATGTGCAAATCCAGTTGCTCCCACATTTTTCAAAATGTATGCCTAAGTCATGTAGTCCATGAACAAATATGCAAATATCATGTCTGTGGAAATTGTCATAATTTGATTCACTGCAGCGCTGACAAACATACTGCTTTGTTCAGGTATTTAAAAGCATGACTGTAACAAGCTATCAGCAAATAGCAGTTTCCTCTGTGCTCAAGTAGAGCAGCTGCCAGTTTTTGTCAGAACTCTCTGAAGTGCAGCACTGACTGCCACGGGTTCTTCGCAATCCTGCCTTGGCTAGTTTGCACAAATGCAACATTTCCACTTGCATGTCCATACTAAGTTAATAAAATATGTCTCTTGACTGCTTTTAGCATCATACCATACATTCACAAATATTTTTCAAACTGATTCCGCTGAAAATGTTGTTAGAAGTCAGACACAGTCATGCTTTTTAGGCAAATCTACTTGTTTCATTCCAAAAATCTTTGAGACCTTGTCTTGGGGCAAGGTTTCCCAACATTATTTTTGTCTTTGAAAGGTCTTGTTTTGTCACTCCTTTTTCTATTATCCCTGAATTATTGTCAGACACTGATAAACACTATTGCATTTTATACTTATGTGATAAGAGGCTCCACCTCTGCTGTATCACCTTCTTCTGCAGAAGTGTTTCACTCCTGTAATTGAATTTCAAGTTACACTTCTGAGGTTTTCATAAAACAATCTGAGGGTTTTGTGTTCCAAACACTAAGGTTTGGTAAGAAAACTGTAACTTTTTCTGCCATTTGTATGTAGCTGGACCTGTAAAAATGCTTACTACTGGTAGCATACGATGCTTACTAGAAATAGCAAAATGTGTCTTTCTGTGCTGCTGCATTGACATTTCTTGAACTCTTCCTGCCATTACACTTCTCTTATAGATGCCTAGGAAGTTGCTATCAGTATTTTGGTTATTATTATAGTATGTTTTCACCAAATTTCATATTGGGATTTTGTTTCCGAAGGAAGGGTGTCCTTCAGAGTTGGTGCAGATGGTTATACTGAAAAAATTTATTTCTTGCTTTCCCCGCACACTTTCAGCACCTGTCCTTCCATTTCTCGAAGGTGCTCTTTGAACTCCATTAGTCTTAGTGTGGATTTTAACTGATCATCTTCTCTAATAAAACTTCTACCTTTTTTGGATGGTGTGAGGGCTATTAAATGCTTTATTGCGTTCACTATTTTGGATCAGATCTAATGCTTCCTTTTTCTAAGGAATGATCAAAGTAATTCATATGCACTACTCTGATTTGCATTTTGTTGTGATTCAGTTTTAGGTGACATTTCCTGCATTTGTAAACACTGTGATTAAGTTTTTGTTGTGCACTTTTCTCATGCTGCAATGTGCTAAAATGTCATAAAAGTTACTTTTACTTCCATCAGACCTTCTCACATGTCATTCTTCTGCAATATCTCTTGTGCAGTTGAGTACTGTATGCTGAATACTCTTTTGAAGTGCCATCTTTAGAGTGGTGAAAGTGGTTACCTTGCTACTCTCATCTTCCTGATTTATCTTTACACTTTGGCTCTGATTAACTTGTTAATTTGGGAGTGATGTTGCAATGTAACACAGGACTGTCAAGTTTTCTTATAATTATTTTGTTTCAAAGGTTTGCCCTATCTAGTACTTACTTATCTTCTGCTGACATCAAGCTTAGCTGCCTAGAAGGTTCTCCCATTTTTCTAGTAAAAAATACCCAGATACATTTAATGCCAAAATTCCTTATCCTCTTTGCCCCTAGCTTTTTTTGTGGCAATTCATATATTACAGCCAACCCTGGCCCTAGAGGTGTAGAAAGTTTGACTTGTAATTGTTCTGGTAGATATCCTATATAAGCTCATGCCTTGTCAAAGTATTATTTTGTTTATTTTCATTTACTTACATTTGTGGATACTCATGTAAACTCCATGGCTTCTAGTTTACTGATTTCATTTCTGGGTTGTTTTTGTTAGGTGCTTATTATATAGATATCTAGTTATTAACATTTTCCTTGAACATACTATTAATGCTCTATGTGGACTGAATATTCAATGAATGTGCCAAATCATATGAATAAATATGCTAGGAGTGGTGTGTTGTGATCTACCTCTTTTTTTAATTCAGTTTCAGGGATGCAGTTACTTTGATATTATGAAAATTCTGAGGTTTTTCTTTAGACCCATTTTAAGACGGTGTTAAGATGGTAACGCAAAACCTCATCATTCTGTGTTTCTTAATCTGCCTTGCAGCCAAGAAGGATGTAACATTAAAACTTCTGAGTTCTGCTTCTACTGCTACATCCCATTGCATGCCTTGTACTGTTCTGCTGGTGCGTGCAGCACATTCATGCCAGGAGGTTTGTGCTGTGACATATCATGACCATCTTCCCTAGTTTTGCACTTGGGCAGTAAGATGAAACTGATGCTACAAGCCTGTCATGTCACTGCCTTTGCTGCATTTTTCTTGGAATAATCCACATAGCATATTATACTGAACCTTTTGCTCCCTTCTGTCTTCTGTGTTTGTTTGCTCATGGCACTACATGTATGTCATTATTGACATTAGCAGAAAATCTCATCTTTCTTCAGATGTCTTATGTAAATTTCTATTCAGGAAACAAATTTTGTCCACAGTATTTTTTCTTTAACACCTTTTGAATTTGCTGTCATTGAGTTTGATCACCTTTATTATTTTATACTAATCTATGAAATCTATGTAGCCAGGTATCGCCTGATTCAGTGACATAGTAGGCCTTGGTTCCCTGCGCAGAAAACTTTTCCTTACTAAGGACTGTATTCCTTCTCCAGTGAGCTTAACTTTAGACATTCATTTCTGTAGAGATTGCTGTCCGTTTGTCCACAAGGAACAAAGCCTCAAGTGCTAACTCAATTATCTTCCTCCATTTGGATAATTTCTCATTAGGAGCTTCTTATTTCCAGTTTCATAAGAACTGTCCTTGGTGGTTTTCCACATTCATTATATGTTTGGTTGGTTTGCTTTTTCCTGACTCTTCCTCTTTTCGTTTTTTTTCAGCTTTCTCACAGACATATTGAATTTCACAGGGTAACAGAAACTATATCGGTTTTTTTTCTTAAAAATATTCAAATCAAGTTCTTTGTTAACATCACAGAGGTACTTCACTCTAGAAGATTTTGTGTTAGAAACACTTATAGAAGAAACAATACATTTTGCTATGCAGTTTGGCTTTTTGGGTTTACCAACATGTCTATATCAAATAGTTTTTTCAAATGAAGACCAGGTTTATGCAAGACAAATAAAAGAATCTCAGAAATGATAATACTGCTTAATGAGACATTATACAGGTTATTCTCAAAAAGAGAGAGAGTAAATAAGGAGATGCAGGGGGAAAGTATAAGTGAAGAGAAACAATAGTCAAAAAAAATGAGGAAAGGAAAGGAAAGAAAAGAAGTCTGACAGTCTTCATCCAGTAGAGGTTATAACTTCCACAGAAAATAGTTTATACAACTTAGCATGGGAAAAATTTTACAGATACAACCTGTCGATGAAGTCTGAAAGTAGCTAGAGGACCCTTCCATTTTCACCATTACTTTCAGAACAAAAGAAATGTGGTATCAGGCAGACGCAATAACACAGGACAATTCAACATACTTTTTATTTAATCTAGGCTTATCACATTAAAATATTAGTTTTTATGATATCACATTAAAATATTAGTTTTATGATATAGTGCTATGCACTATCATTTCTTTCAGCACTTGAGATCCTTAAAGGGGAGTTTAGTTTCTTACGTAGGCCAAATAATTATCTGTTCTGCCTTGAATGCCATGTCAGATCATGACCTTTGTTTATGCATTATTCCTGAGATTTTACACTGTGATTCATTTTTAATTCACCATTGTCTGAAGAAGACTAAAGACCAATATTTTTTCTACTACATAAGTGACAGAAATGTCTAAGTGCTTCAGACTAGCGCATTTATGGAGTCTTCCAGCTTAGGGGGATGAGTACTCAGGGAAGAACTGGTCTTACTAATAAAGACTGAGGCAAAGAAGGCATTAAGTACCTCAGCGTTTTCCACGTCTTTTGTCACTGTTTCTTCCTGTTTCTTCTTTACTGCATCCAGTAAAGGATGGAGATTCTCCTTAGCCCTCCTTTTGTTGTGAGTGTATTTATAGAAACATTTTTTACTGTCTTTTATGGAAGTAACCAGATTAAGTTCTAATTGGCATTTGGCCTTTTCATTTTCCTCTCCACGTAACCTCATGAAATCCTTGTAGTCCTCCTGTGTCTCTTGCCCCTTCCAAAGGTCATAAACTCTACTTTTTTTTCTGAGTTCCAGCCAAAGCTTTCTGTTCAGTCAAGCCAGTCTTCTTGCCCACCAGGTTGTCTTTTGGCACATGGCATGGCCTGATCCTATGCCTTTAAGATTTCCTTCTTGAAGAATGTCCAGCATTCCTGGACTCCTTTGCCCTTCAGGACACCTCCCAAGGGACTCTGTCATCCAGTCTCATAAGCAAGCCCAAGTCTGTCGTCTGGAAGTCCAAGGTAGCCGTTCTGCTGACCACCCTGAAGTCTCTCTGGATTGCCCTTGGACTTCTTGTTGCAATTTCATTGCTGCCTACCTGAAAAATCAATAATGGGTAATGATTTGAGGGCTATACCAGTGTAGAAAGCTTTATCCGCACAACTTAAGCCCGGGCCCCAGGGAGGCAGCAGACTTCCCTAAGAGGTGGGTCCAGTGTACATATTGGTCCTTCCGTTCCCTTCAAGTCTCCTGTCCCTGGAAGCGTTCAAGGCCAAGCTGGATGGGGCTTTGAGCAACCTGGTCTAGTGGGTGGTGTCCCCACCCATGTCAGGGGGATTGGAACTTGATGGTCAGGGTCCATTCCAACCTGAACTGTTCTATGATTCCATGCTCCTGGCCCTTCACAGGTCTCATCAACTGCTGTTGCGTGAGCTGCGGGGTCCTGGTGGCTCTCTAGGCTCCTCCTGAGGTTCCCCAGATTCAGGAAACCCTCCTGTGCACTGCACTGGAGTGCTCTGCTGCAGATCATGCCGGCACTGCAGCTGTTCACCTGGGCAGCATAGTCATACTTCCCACCCCCCATCCCCAGGCAGTCCCGCTGGGCTTGAAGAGTTGCATATAACCTCCCTGTAATAACTGAATTTCAAAACATTGCTATTATGAACCCTGTTTTCTTTTTCTCCTTAGGACACTGACACATGCAATTTCCCCTTTTTGATTGTAGTCATTGTGTTGGGGTGAGAGCCAGAACACAAGCAAGAGACTGCCCAATAAAATATCATCCTTCCTCTATCATTCTCACTGTCAAAAATATCTGGGATGAGTGCCTTGGCTTTGTCTTGCAGAATAAATAACAACTTGATTCTATTTTTAAGGGCATATTTTCAATTACTTTTCCCAGGTGTTATTAGAGAGAGAGATTTCCAACTCTTCTCAGCAAGACAGAGCCAGAAGAAAGAGAAAACCCTCAGAATTATGAACGTGAAACTGTAAGTTATTGAGCAAACAAACACAAGGCACTGCAGCTTTATTGCATGAGAGTCAGCCAGCAAGTGAAGCTTTGAGAGGGATGATTTGTGGAAATGCCAAGTAGTAACACTCTCTACATTCATGAACTTATCCAAATTTTAGCCCTGGCAGCCACTTCTGTGAATGATTCAAACCCCAGCTCAGATTCATCAAGTTTTAAATCAGTGCATCAGTGGGAACAAATCAGCATCCCGTCTTCTACCACCAGTCTTTACAGTCTCCTTGCTTAATTATCCTGATTGATGCAGAAGATTAAAACTATTTTTGTGTCAAGATCAAGGTTTAATAACTGTAATTTGACCATTCTTTGAATACCATCAAATAACAAGTCTTTTTTTTTTTCCAAGGCCAATGGGCTGTCTCGCTATCCTACTGTATCATGTCCAATTACTTACACTGCAGACAGCTCTACATGACTCCAGCTAGGATTAAGACATATTAAACAACATCTAATGGTTTCTGGTATTGCTTCCTTGTTTGCCAGGTGCAACATGAACATGCAGATATATTGATTCAATGTAAGAAGTGGTGGCCAAACTATGACTCTGAAGCCTTGTTCAATGTTTTCTTAGACATTTGTGTTAAACATGAGCCTAATGCTGATTGTCATAAAGGACCTGGGGATGACAGATGTCTTTCTCCTGTAGTACGTTTCCATTCTCTTTTGGTTTTTGCGCCTCTGGCATCAATTTAGTGTGGCAAGAAGAGAAACACATGAAAAATGGGAGAATGAAAATGTGGAAGAACCTGGAGGGGAAAATATGGGAAGATAAGTGTCCAATTAAAAGAAAATAATTTAATGAAATATAAGAAATTAAAATAAAGGAAAGGGAAAATTTGAGGACTGTGAAGAGCATTTATTGAGGAAACAGTAAGTAAATTTGGCTCACCCTGAGTGAATTTCCCAGTGCAGTGAGATGTCTTCACTGGATACTACAAGAATTGCAGGCACACAGGGATATCACAGGGATGCTATCACAGCCAAAAGTTCTTCTTTATTTAGACTTCATATATCATTTTCCCATTGGCAATAACAAATTATTTTTTTAGATAATAATAATTTTCTAATATTAGCCATTTTTCTGTTGACACAGGGATGCAGAGGTTCTTTGCATGTGTGTCCACATGCCACGTCCTTTACTGAGGACACTCATTCATTTTCAAAAAAAAGTAATGAAAAACCCATGTTTTGAAATAAAAATACAAAAGTACTATAAAAGACAAAGATACATGTCTTTGCATATGTATGTACAAATGTATGTACTCAAGAATGGCAAAAGTAACTTCACAGTTTCCTTTTCTGCCTTGCCTTCTTTCAACTTCTGGTCATTCCACCTCTTTAAAATACTTCTTTCAGGTACCTTTACGTCTTTGGATAATTTTGCAAACACTTTTGAGTTTGCGGTTTGTTTTGTTTGTTTGTTTGTCATTTCACCAAACAGATACAGTCTCAAAGTCATGGTGAAGTATCAATATGGGCACACTCCAGCCTGTCTTCTTACAGCCTGGAGTTTTGTATTCCAGAACTTTTGAGTTCTACAGCCTCATACTTAACATTAATTCTTACCTCACCATTAGGTTCCACTAGGCAGGAATTGACCTCATTGGAGATGCAAATTATAAAGACTTTATGAGTCAATATGACTGGAAAACACTGGATGGAGAAAGAAGATTTTTAGTCTATGTTGTGAAGATTTCTCCATGTATGTGAACACTACCCTCTAGGAAAAAAGAAAAAAAAAAGCAATGAGATACAAGCATGGAGATGCTGTGGAATTGTGAGCAGCTAATGAGGTGGCTAGTCTGCACAAGAATGGGCAGAAACTACATTTGCATTTCCCTGAGGATACAAGAATGCACATTTATTAGGGAGGGTAAGCTTCCTGTTCTGTCTGCAATGAGCAATTTATGCATCTGCAACTAATATAGAAGTACGAAAAACTCCATACGTTTGTATCATTAAGGTAAAATTCTGTCATCTTGGTGAAAAAAATTTTACACTTTCAGTGTGATAAACAATGGAGTTTCTTGGCCCGTTAAGAAAAGGACATCTTACATCAGAGTCTGTTTCTTAATTATAATCTTATTTAGACAAAAACCTTTCAACAGAAGGTACTACAAAAAAAAAAAAAAAAAAAAAAAAAAAAAAAAAAGAAAAAAAGAAGACACCTAAATGCATACGGTGTTTCTTTCTTTTTCAAGAAATTGGTATCTGAGTGAGCAATCTCACTAAACTTGAGTTTTGATTGGCATTAGACATAACATTGCAAACCTAAGACCATGAAGGTTTTGTTTGGGTTGCATTCAAGTAAACTGACAGCATGCTGCTATTTTGTGATTTATCAAAAGTTATGCACAAAATCATTTACTCCATTAATTCAATATTTATCACAATAAGGTAATTATGAACTTGTTAGATATCATTTATTCATGGAAACAGATTTACCCAGAATTTTATTTTCTTTGATGAAGACCCTACTCAGATATTTATTTTTATTATTATTCATATTCTTCTCTAGAGGTAAATTGTGCTCTGCATTGTAATTTAATACTGCATCTGTGATAATCACATTTTGAGAGGATCTACACTTCAGGCTGAGATAGATTATTACAGGAAAAGCAATGAACCACTTCCTGTAGCAATTCCTTTTACATACAAGTAATCAATTTTTTAAGAAAAGTATTGACCTTAAAATTGAGTTATCATCATCATTTAGCTAGTGCCTTTTAGTCCCAAAGTCTTTTAAACAGCTAGCAAGTTATATATGAATGATGGCAAGTTATTTGTGGCAGAATATGTTTAAGTTGCTCAGCGTGACTTTCAGTGGAACTACCAAAAAAAAAATTAAAAAAAGTATTTCAGAAGTGACATCTACCAGTATTACTTCATAAAATGGATTTAGTTCAGATAATAATACCTAATTCTAAATCAGATCCTGAGCATAACCAAATAATATAAATATAATTATTTTCTTCTTCATGGAAGGGAATATTCTTGACTAAGGTAATCTTATTGGGAAAATCAGTTTTACTTCTAAATAGAATACTACGAAATCTTTGGCTGCATCTCAGCTATTTTAAGAGAAGAAAGATAAAAAAGCATAATTTCTAGTGAAGGAAACAAAAACAAAACAAAACAAAAAGTAAGCCAATTTTCTAGAAAGGCGGATTTGAAGAGTTGTGCTTCATTATTTGTCATCATAATTTGGTGAGCTGGTGATTTCTGAGACTAACACAAAGAATGCTTCATAGCATAAATGCCATCTTGATGTATTCTTGACTATACACATCTGTTTCTTGACCACCTGTGAGGGAGGAGCTGTGTGAATTAGTGAGCAACATGGAGTTGTCTGATGTTGTACAGGAAAGCCTGAGGCAGCTGTGGGGTATATTTATTCAGCTAATTGTGTTACTTACAAAGCACTTATTTGTCAGGTTTTCTTCAGGAAATAAGAAGAACCATTTTACTCCATGTTGCCTCTCCTGTGCATGTTCAGTCTTTAGGTCTAAAACCCTGAGATAAAGACCAATGCAAACAGATAGCTTGACAATAATAGATTATTTGGGGGCCTGGAAGAAATCGTTTGCTTGCACTTTGCAGAGGCTGGTGATGTTTCTCTCCCCAAATCAATCTGTGTTCTGTAAATAAATTGTTAATAAACACGCCTGCTTATTGGCATCAGCCAGAGAAACAGATAAAATCCCCAGCCAATTACTCCGCTGTTCTAGGAATCAGGTAGTTGGCTGATTTGCAGTCAGATACACGGGCTGCCTGTCCTTCGGGGGTTCTCTGTGGGAATGCTTTCTGAACCGCATACATATCACCCTATCAGAAGAAAAAGGGGAAAAAATAAAAGCACCTCAGCAAGCTGCAAGGATCTAGCTTGCAGAGTGTCAAAGGGAAAGGCTCAAGGTGCCAAACTTTCATGCTCACTTTCCTGAGAGACACAGAATTTGCTGCTACTAAACCAGGTCTGTCGAAAAAGGACAGCTCATGAAAGTGGCATGAGGGAAAAACATGTCTCTGATGGCTCTCCCCAACCAATTGAAGCAAAGTGTTTGATTTCACCATTTATATTGACAGTAGTTTACGCGACACTTAGTAGATGGTATTTCCTGCTGAACCATTTCTGTGCAAGATTAGCAGATTACTAGGAGAAAGCTTTTATTATTCCTGGGATGGCTTCTCTTATGAGGAGACAAATATGTGGTGAAATTAAGTTGGAAAAGCTGGAGTCCAGCTTGCTGGATGTCTTTATAGGTGGTTTTGTAAGAAAGCCAAACTTCCTACCTAAAGACTTTTTCCCAGGTTTGCAAGTTCCCATGGAAGTCATGTAAAAAATGCATTTTATTTTGCTACCGTACTGAGAGAATGATTCGCTATGAATCATTTATTAAATGAGTTTAGCCTCTTTTTCTGTCTGCGGAATGTCTACAAACATATCACAACTTTCTTGCATATATTTGTTATTCTAAATTACTTGACAGGTCTTTTTTTTTGTGTGAATTTATTTACTCTGTAGGTTACAATGTAGATTCTGGAATTATAACTTACCTATCAGTTTGTGACTGGTTATCTAAATCAGGCAGCTTTGTTTTGCTTTGCTGGTTGTCACAGTGCTCAATCTATGTAGGACAAGTCTCTTGGTATGGACACTGCTCCATCTGAAATTAAAGATGCAGCTCTGTGCGTACATGATCAGTTCTCCAGAGTAGACGCAGAAATCTGCTGTGAAAGCATATGGTCAGAAGTTTAATGTGTTGGGTTTTCTTTTTTTAGTTTAATGAAATTTTTCTAAAAGCCAATTACATCTTAATTTACTACAGGTAAGAGGATCAGAAAGCCTCTTACAGAAAAATCTGAATACTATTATTTTTTCTTTATGAGCTTAGAGTCTTTGTTGCTGCAAAACTCTGTAAAATTACCTATGCAAATAATCTGGTAGCCAGTGAATTCTAAGTATTGGATATGAATACCTGAGGGGGAAAATAAAGGTAAAGTATTTCCATCTAGATGTGAAGCTTCTTCTGAGAGTAGTTCAAGCAAGTTCTAAGGGAAGTTGATTCGTATCATTTCTTAGATCAATGGGAACAAATGGGATCCCCAATGTCTGCTGAGCTGCTTTTGTTTCTAGCATTGTTATTTAGTTATTAGTTGTGGAAATATTATTTTTTTCATTAATCTAAGGCAAATAACAGTATTCTTAGTAAATTGGAATTCTGGATTCAACATTTAGAATATGGCTTCAAAAGAATATTTTATATATAATAGCCCAGCATCATTTTGCTGGGTGTGTCTTGAGCACATAAATAGATCCCAGATTTCCCCTTGCAGTCTCTGTAGTGATACTGTGAAGAGCCTTATTCAAAAGCCAGTGAAACTGAAAGTTTAAGAAATGAATCCTCTTCTGGTCTTACCATTTTCATACTGATATACCATATACCACTATTGATTTTAGTGGATGAAAATCAATTGAGCACCTCACTTATTTTGTCAGTGCAAGCTTTAACTTGACAAACACGTGCAAAAGCATGTTCTCATTTACCCCAGAGGGGAAAAGACCTTGTGGTAAGAGAAAGAGAAGAAAAAATTGCTTTATGACTGTGAGATATTTATTGATTGTCCTCAGAGAGACTAAGCTAAAGTGGCCATCACATGCTGTGCATTCATATATTAAAACTAGCAAAAAGTTCATTTTAAAAGCTAAACTGAAACAAAGGGAAAACACTTCTGTCGAAATACTGAATGGATTAACTGTGGACATGAAAGGAATGGGAACAATGAATTGTTTTCTAGCCAGGGATTTAAAATTTAAGCACACAATTAGAATGTGGTGGTTTCCAGATCTCATTCGCACCTTCACTTCAGGAGAAGGAGGGCTGGCAGGAAAACAGGCCTAGGAGTATTATCCACAGTGATAATAAGCATAGGTTGCCCCAAGGAGAAAGAAAGGGAAATTAGAAATATAGAATACGTTAGAGCTAGTACATACTGCTGACTGAGAATTAGGCACTGACAGGCAGCAACTCCAGGGGAGCTGTCAGTGGCTCCACTAAGCTTTTCTAGCAGGTGTCATTGTAAGATAGTGCCATCAAATAAACTGGAGACAGGTTGGAGGAAAAACTGGAAAAGCTGCATAAGGGAAGAGATGCATCCGTGTGTGCATGTGCACCCATGTATATGTAATATCTTTGTTGTCTGTGCTTTCTGATTTAATAGCTAACCTTTCTTTCTGTGTAACGTGTTCCAATCAAGAAATAACTTGAGGCACATTTCCAAGATCTGTGGAGTTTTTTAATGGAAGATGAAGAATTAAACTAAAACAACTGCCTGTTCACAAACACCTTTTATAGTGGATAGAAACATCTTAATGACACAGAGTGAATTAGAGGAACAGATCCAGCCTTTGGGTGTGTAAATGTGTAGTTGTGCACACGCACAAGAACATTCTTTCAACCCAGCCTCGATGCTGAGTCTAAACTAAAGGCAAACCAGCATGGTACATTTCAGTAGCAACCATGCCTACTTTATACTGCTTCAAGGGACAGGTTAGTTCTATTTTTAGGCTCTATTCCTCATTTTCTAATTTTCTTTCATTGCAATATAATTTTATTGTGTAGGTTTTATACTTCTTATTCCTCCATTACCTTGCCCTTTAGACACTATTTCGATTTGTGTTCTGCCTGACTGGATCCACCGCATCAGACGCCTTCTTGTCAGACAGTCAGTAGAGACTCTAGTTTTATTGCCCATAACAAATAAAAGTTATCTTCCCTCTTTAAAGCCTATCTGTGACTTGGAGAGTCTACAAGTTCAACAGCACACTGCTGATGGAAGACTATAATACCAATCAGCGGATGAGACAATTAGACTGAAACCATTTGTTTAAAGGATTTAGGGTCTCTTTATGGCCTCTGTGAGCCATTATTAGTATTTTATTACTTTGCCTTGTGATGGAAGGACACATAAGACAAAATACAGTTTTTCAGGGATTTTTTTTGTTGGAAGATCTAGTATGAAAGTCTGCACAAACTTATGAACTACCTGTGCTATGTCTGTGAAGCAGCCCCTTGCTTGGAAAATATTCTCTAAGAAAAAGAGTCTTTTCTTGTCTCTATTGTTTCCTCAATAATAAATAAATTTATAATCCAGAAATCTGAGTTGTAATCATTCCCTTCGAAATCGTACTTATAGGCCTCCATTAAGCTTTTCTGAAAAGTCTAATGTATATATGTTTAATTAGAAGTCATTTTGTGTCAATTAAAGGAAAGAAAAAGTTATGTTCTCTGTCCTGGAAAAAAGGGCAGAGTTCAAGAGAGAGGGAGATACGGGGTGAGAAGGCTAAATACCAAGACCAAAATGAAATAGACTTTTCAACGGGCAGAAAATCAAGCACATGGGGTTTTTTGTTACAAGTGGCTAAATCTTGACCATAGATCCCAACACCTCAAAGAGCTGGAGGGCCCTAGTCAAAGGTGGCAGATACGCAGGTCAGGGACAAAGGTGTTTTGAGTCAGTGCTTCACTCTGTTTCCACTGGAATGTTTCAGTATCTATGGACAACAAATTGTTCAGATAGATAGACAGCTGTTTATTGATACATTACAGAGAATTCACTTTCATTTTATGCCTCATATAAGGATATTTCCAAATAAACCAATAACATTCCATGGGAGACATGGGGGTTTTCGGCTCACAGGCTGCTCCAAGAAAAATTGTACGTTTGAGGACTTTGAGATGCTTAGAGATTTAAAGAAGGCAGCTTCACAAGCAACAGTACCATTTAATGTTATTTTTCCCTTTAATTTATAGGCATCACAAACTCCAGAGTTCAAAGCTTGTTCAAGCCTTTCAGCTTGAAATGTTAAGAGCTTTACAAAGCAAACATGTTTTCATCCTCAAAGAATGACATTTGAAAAAAAGTGTCTTAAAGGCTAATAGTACATTTAGATTTGTGCTTATATTTCTAGGCCAAATAGCATTGCATCTTTTTTTTTTATTATTATTATTAATGCAGTGACAGAATGCCAGTGCTTTAATTTATTTATTTTTGGCTAAGAACTGAAGTCTAGAATTTTGCAGTAAAATAAGCAATCATAGAAGGACTGAAAACGTGACATTGAGAAAAAAAAAAAAAACCACCACAAAAAAACCCCTATAATTGCCTAATGTCTTATAGTGAAAATTTTTATTTGCTGCTACTTCTAATTACTACAAGTAAAACTATTCAGCTATTTCAAATAGCTATGTAAGAGCATTGTAGTGTAATATCTCACTGATTAACATAATGCAAATTAGGAAACAAGCAATTAAGATACTGCAAATAGTATGATGGGCCCAAAAATGCTTATTTTAGAGTAGGGTAGAAAAACTTGTTTGGTTTGCATTTGTCATTTGTTTGTCCAGAGGTGGATTACACCATGGAGAAGAAGAAAACATATAAAAAGTCATCTTGCACTATTCATTACTAATAGTCAAAAAGTCACCAAGAAAGTAAACTAAAACTAGATTGAAATTAAAGGGGGAAAGCAGCCTATTAACATCAGTAATAGATTCAAAATATCCTTAAAGTTTAGGATGTTTCGTTCAAAATCCTGTTTCCAGCACAATAAGGAAGCATCACCTTGTGGGAATCATGATCCACTGGCTATTCTTGTCTGCTAAAAGGAGAAACTGACTGTGAAAAGGAATCAGTCCTCTGAGCTAATTAAATATCTGAGCTAAAATAAAAGGGTAATATTAAGGGCATCCTGCTGCTGTTCATTCTGTACCAAGCAGACGAGAGCTGTGACGAACTCAATGCATTATCAAACTCTACTTAAGCAGTTGCCTTCAGCCCTTGATCAGCAAACTACATAACCAAATTTTGTCCTCTATTGGCACTGAGGGTGAGCTTTTGCAATTCTACTGATTTCAGCATGAGCACAAGTGATCATAACCTTTTAGTTGTGCTAACAGACATCAGCAAGATATTAGTTTACAGGTCCACTCATAATATATAAAGTTGACCATAAGATAAGTCTCTAAAAAGCTTGTCATAATTTCACATCAGCTGATGACCTGTTTCTGATGCTTTTAGAACAAGAGGGGATTAATGGAAAAGCAAATGAGTAAGTGTGGGCTTAAGAGATGTAGTCTCAATAGGTATAATAACTTATGGAATGCTTGGAAAAGGTGAGCAGAAGTGAGTGGTTGAGTGTCTTCATGAAAAAATGTAATGAAAAAAATCCAACATTAATGTTGCTTGCAACAGTATCTCATGATAGTGAATCTTCTAACCCACGTGCCATGGATTGAAATGGCAAGGTAAACTTAGGATGTCTTTTGCTATGATATTTGTTTTCAAAAGAAACAGAACCAGTGTTTGATGACAGGTGAACATTATTTAGATGATTTACTGTAAGAAAGAGTGCATAGAAAAAGACTAGGGAAACCTGTCCCTGTGGAGATCAGGGATGTCTGATAAGAAAGACAGGAGATGGAATCTTTTTTGAAAGCATCCATCCACAGTGAGATTTATAGTATGCTGGGAAAGAGAGGAGCGATACCATATAGACAATTTCTCTGCCTCATGGCAGGGTCAGCTATAGCTATGTTATTCCAGAAAGATATTTGACTAAGCTGTGTAATGGATATTCTGCTCTCTATCTCAGTAATTGGTTATTTTTATCTTTTTTTTTTTCCTAGTCTGCAACTGGACTTTTTCTCCTGCTGTAAGACTGTATCTTATTAACCTATACATAGTAGACCTGAAAAATAATTTATCTCCTCTGTCTATACATATCTGAGCACCTTTTTCATATAACCTTCCCAAGTAAATAATCCCCTTTCTTTCATTCTTTCCTTACAAGTCTTCTGATCATTATTTTTCTTCCTGAAATGCAGTGTACTAAAAAAATCATACTGCTCTAGCAGAAGCCACTTAGGAGAAAAATTCTTTCACAAGTTTTACAAATGACACTCATGTTTATGTGCTCAAGACCAACTCTTCCACCACTGCACATCATTGCTAATTCCAGCTTCAAGACCTGCCTGGATGCAGTCCTGAGTAATGTGCTCTAGGCGTTCCTGCTTTAGCAGGGGAGTTGGACCAGATGATCTCTAGAGGTCCCTTCCAACTCTGACAATTCTGTGATTCCGTGATTCCCATCTTCTCTATGTTCTGCTGTAATGCACAAATCCTACTCTGGAGACCTGCTGCGTACATCACCATTCACCTCTCTGTACTCCTGCAGCACTTCAGTTTTACTACTTGGTACTTCCTGAATAACAACCTTTTTAGCCAGGTTTTGCAAATTCTTAGGGTCATGTATAAAACTGTTCTTTTCCTCTGGATTTCTTGGTAGCCCACTCCCCTTGGTATCAAGAGTAAACCTTGCAAGTACGATGTCCACTAAAAAATTTAATGAAGATACTTACAAGTTCTGCTACCTTCAAAACATGACTGGGACACCACATACTGTTGATCATACAAAACTGATAACTAAATGGCTTTGAATTCTATCACTACTCAGAACACATAGTGATAACCATGTGTCCATAGTCTTTGAGTATAATTTTACAACTGCTTCTGTATCTACACTATAGAAGTTCTACCTAAATCACATTGCCTTATTCATAATAGTGTCAGAAGAACAGTGTGAAACCTCTGAAAAGTCAAAAAATGTCACATTTATTGTTCATTCACTCCAAAAGGTCTCTTAACCTGTGATAAAAAGAAATCAGGGTGAAGTGTTTTGTTCTTTACAAGTGTATGTTGTCTTTTGCTCCTCTCCTTGTTACATTCTAGTTGTTTACAAATTCATTACCCAGTCAAGAGTTTTAGGATATGGGATCACTTTGCTTTGTTTTGTTTTCCTTTGCTTTGTTTGCACAGAAATTAAGGTCAGGTTGGCTGTTATACAAATCGATGATTCCTTTGTTACCCTGCAACTCTTCAAAAGAGCAGCATGGGCCAGATTCTGACAGCCTACCTTGTTCTTCAATTCCTCCTACTGGTCCTCCATACTGACTGGGTGTATCTCAAGGTCCAAAGTCTTAAAAAGAAACATGAGACACAAACATGTGCATGTTTACTTGTACATTGATATGTGTGGTTATGATCCTGTGTTTCCTTTTTTCTTGCCTTTTGGAATGTCTTGATATAAAAGGAATACACCCAGTGGTTTTGAATTGCTATTCCTGAAGCTCCTTCATGTTTTACCATGTATTGTTCTTCCTGGCGAAGATCCACTAGAACCCAATAGTTTTGCTATTGACTAAAAACTGGAACAGATTTCAGCCTCAAAAACAGAAGGCTAAATTTTCAATATTGGCTTTTAGATTTGATTATTGTCATTTTATACTTTCAGCCATATTGACTTGGCATTTTGAAAATGTAACTTTTGAGACCCTTTTTGATATTTAGCTAAAGTGGATTGTAAGTAAAATGGCTTCAAGAAGACAGAGAATAAAGGAAGGTTCACATTTTTTGAAATTCACATAAGTCTGGACGTAGTATGAAAATATGGTTTTGGCCTAAAAGATAATATAGGAAAGTACATGTCTTTTTCTGGAAAGACATATATGGATTGGGGAAAATAATGAAAAACTCATACCACACAGAATTTAGACTCAACTGATTTTGTTAATTCTGATTTAGAATGGAAATCAAAACCTCTGAAAAAAATACCTCCATTATTTTCCACCCTAAAAGTCCTTTTTAATAAAATCAATTTTAATTTATTTTTATATGTAGTGTAAATAAAAGCAGATGAAGCGTTGTTCTGCCTCCTCCCCCCCAAAAAAAATCAGATAATTTTATTTTTGAACTTCTGAAAAAGGGAAATTTGATGTTCTTGGAATGTATTTCTTTCTTTTTCTTTTAAACTTATTTATTTGGTTAAATTAACCTTGGTTTTTGAATGGTTTTGAGACATTAAAACTTAATTTTTCCTAAGGGAAACCAGTTTTTTCATAGAAGTTCTAATCATGTCTTCTCAATAATCAAAATAACACTTTTGCAGCACTGAAAAGACAAGAGTATTTAGGAAGTAAAAATAGACTGAAGATCAAATCAGAGATTCTGCACTAGAATTTTTAGTTAGTGTCTAAATTGTCAGAACTAAGATCAACCTTCTTTTACATAATGATATAGGAAGCCAAAGCATAACTTCCAACTCTTGCCTGGAAATTATAACACTACTATTCATCACATTTGGAGTAAGTTTGATATAGAAGACATTTAAAAAAAATTGCAAAGATGACAAAATCATTCTTCTACATTCACAGACCATGCTAGCAATGAAGATAAAATTAATTTATATGAAAATCAGAGAAACTCTTACTTAGTATAAGCAAGAAATTAAAAGTAAAGATCTGCTAAATCAGGATATAATCTTATTAAGCATTTATTGTTTGGAGCTTTTAAGCAACAGAAGAGGATAAGTGAAGAACTTATTTGAGGAAAACATTATTGGTAATTTAAAGAAAAAAATTATTGTGTCAACTGCAGACACTGAAGAATCACAGGGTAAACTGGCCTTTAGGTGCAGAGTGAGACAGAATTTATCTTAACTGACACTGTATTTATATGTTTCGCATTTGAGAAGCAAATGGGGCTGTATTCATTAAGAAGGATTAAGTACCTGTCACACTTTTCAACAGCTTGATATTGTTCTCAGAGTCAGGGGTATTAGACGCGCCTATGACATCAAACTCCAAAATGTATCCTCTTATGTTTAATTTCCACATTGCCATCAGATTAGGTGTCTGAATAGGAAAGGATTATAAATAAAAGACCTACTGTTTCTTTCTACCTTTAAAAAGCTATTGCAAAAAGCCGTTTTACTTTTGCAGAAGTAAAGTAATCACCTCATTGCACACTAGTGTACTGTAGTTACTCTATCTACACTATTAAACTGGCAAGCTTTGACAACGGTCTAAGAAAAACTGTATATTAAAAGCCATTGTTTACTTTTCTCATCACTTCTGTTTTATCAGTATATTGGAATTTCAGAAAATAATATACTACAGCCACAGCTTGAGATAGATCTTCCTGATATATACCTAATTTGGATTCAAAATTCATGACTGGAGCAGGTCAAGTGATCTCTCTGGAGGATGCTGATGCCATCGAGGCTATTTCTCGTTATTTCCTATGGGGTTGTGTTCAAGTGAGTTCATATTCAGTCTTAACTTCAGTGCTCATATTTTACTTTTTCACCAGTCCCAAAAAGTAGGAAGGAAGGAGTCATTCTTAATCAAAGTCACTTTGCCTGTTTTTCCCATAAGATACAATAAATTTTTTCTTAATTCTTTCTCTTTTGGCTGGAAATACAGCTTTATGCTTGATAAGAAAACATTTCTTGACTGTAAGAAAATACAGTTTGTGTCGAACGGTAAGAGGCAGACTCCACTAGCTGCAACAGTCGTGAACTTGCCAAATCTCAGTTTAGAGAGGGAGTCCAGAGAAAGCCAGTTGGTGTAATCATTTCATTCTGGAGATGAAAGCCTATACACTGCATAAGGAATTACATCTGTTATCTAAAAATTGCCTTGTTTTTAATATTTCAGCCCATTTTGTTGATCTGAAAGCAAATGAATAAAAAAGGCACTATTGTTCATCCTCAAAATGTGTGATGCAGCACACATTCATATTGGGATAGCATTGATGCTCTCTCTACATAATGAAACATTTAGCTGAAGTCATCCAGGTCTTTTTTCAGTCAATGATGCTCTTGAGAATAGATTTCATCAGGAGATTTTCATTATGACTTTGGATAGACCAAAGGAATGAAACAAAAGACTTTTTTATAGTGTAGCCTTGAATTATCTTCCCACACTGCAGGAAGTTGAAAGCCGAATTACACAGAACTTAGTGTATTGTGTCAGGGAGGTTATGTAAATATTTGCTTAATAGCTATGTGTCATGCAGTTTTTGTAAATATTTGTCTGGATTTCAATGTGACTTGGAGTGTATCCTCTCAGCTGTAACAACTTGTTTTGAGAAAATATTTATGTGAACTCTGCAAACCAAAAGCCTGTTGTGCGGCTCAACTTCACACTTTTTTCTTGGCCAGACCCATGAATAAGAAATATGGTCTTGCCTGGAACAAGGCTTGTCTTGCATTTCTTTGAGTATTCCTGAAAAAAGGTCTATGCTGGAAATGTTACATACACAAAGGTAGGTAGACTTTTAAAAAACAAACATGAGAAAA
Source organism: Calidris pugnax (assembly GCF_001431845.1). NCBI lineage: Eukaryota > Metazoa > Chordata > Aves > Charadriiformes > Scolopacidae > Calidris > Calidris pugnax. The sequence continues at coordinate 2,272,603 of NW_015090797.1, read as the reverse complement.
AATGTGAAATCTCAGACAATTTGTTTTACATGGCATTAACCTTCACTGTCAGTATGAAAACTAGAATTACAGATACTCTTCCTTACATTACTTAGATTATAAACCATAAGAGGATGGGACTCTCTTTTGTCTGTTTTTCATAAATCACCCAACACAATACGGACTCTGCTTTGTCCATCAACCCTTAAATGCTCACAAATGAGTATTACATGGCAATGCAAACATTCAAAACACTACTGATTCATTTCGGTTTTAAACAATAAATTCAAACCACATGAAATCTAGTTTCTTGGGACACTATTTTCTGGCAGTGCTTTCTATTTGGGTGTTAACAAAGGCAGCTGTTTGAGATAACTGAGGAGATTCAGGGCACCAACAAGACTGAACTGATTTGAGGTAGCCAAGATGCATCAATTATCTGAGCTAGCTCAGAGAAGTCTATTTCTTTCATTGTTTGAAACTACTGAATGGAGGCCAGGGTAGTGGGGGGGAAGTCTATTTTCCACAGGAAGAGTCAATCAGCTGAATGGCCATGTATATAAGTTATTCATATGTTCAGAATAATAGAATCCATACAATTTAAATTTCTTCACTTTGCAAATTATCTGGGTACAAGTTATGAATTTTACAAATATATTTTTCTATTTACAGTTCTTCAATAAATTACTTATGTCAATAAATTTTAACTCATGATTCGTTCATGAGCTGATCATTGAGAATATGCATTATTTATATTATATAATTTGTCTTCTAGATTACATTATTTATGTTCCCTGAATAGGTGATTTATAAATAGCTTTATAAATAAAATGAATTGTATTTTCCTTTATCAGATTAACTGTGAACTTACCTAGTTGTTCAAATCTATCATCCAAATAATAACAACCTGTGAATTGCACTGCTGATCCCCACAATTCCAATAAAATTGATGGTGCCTTTGTTGTTGATTTTTTATTTAGAAATGCTGAAAATAAGCATTTATGTGTATATTATTGAATGGGAAGAATTAAAAACAAAATAGTCTGAGGTATTACAAGTTCTATTTTTATGGAAGCTATAATGTGGTTCTTGTACTAAGGTATGTGAAACATTACAGGGGAGAAACATAGGGTAAATTGAATCAACCTTAAAATTTTCAGGGCCATTACTGTGTTCACAAGAGGAGATGTATTTCTTCTCTTAGTTTATTTGAGAAAGAAGACACTTCTTTTTTAAAGTGTGAAGCATTTAACAAAAAGAAGTGGAGAGAAGGAAGCCAAAATTATTGGGGAGGGGGGAGGAGGAGAGAAGTTAAAAATCACATAGCAACAAAACCTCCAAATTACAGTTTTCTTTTCAGTGCCGCCTAAGCCATGAGCAGTAACAAGCAGTGCACAGAACAGCAGGGTGCAATCCAAAAGCCACTGGTCCTGGGGGTAGTAATGCCCCTGAAAGAATGAGAGAAGGTGGCACAGCTGTAGCATTTCTCTCAGACTTGCATTTTACAGCGGTATTTAGAGCAGCAGTAGCATCTGGGCCCTCCAGCTCAACTGCACAGCACAGTAGGGGTTGGATAAAAAAGAGAAACGGGAAGCAATGTACTTGGTTGGAGTCCCACATCTGCCTGGCACTTAAATACCATTGAAAGTGCCAAGAGCCCATTTCTTTGGGATTTCTTTAAATAATAGAAGCAACAAAACCCCTCAGTATGAACAAAAAAAGATAAAGTTTTTGTTTAATTCTTTTTCTATCAAAAAGAGGCAATGAAACAACAGGGAAGAAAATGCAACCAGTTTGTTGCAGGGATGTGCATTATTGAAATCACCTTGGGTGCAAGGGAAGGCAGCAGCATGAGCCCGCTGCTCCACTGTGGGAAACAAGCTGGGAGCCAGCAAGGACAGCAGGGCAGTGCCCTCGGTGATGAGAGGTGCAGTCCCACAGTGCCCAAAAGAGAGGAATAGAGCAGGTTTGGTGACAGCAATTGGTAACCTAAAACGTGGCAGACTCAGGACCAGAGCTTAAATGTGGTGCCCAAGCCAAAGAGCAGGGGATGCATAGGCAGAGGTCCCAGATGATCTCCTCACAGCTTTTTTTTTTCCACAATTTAGCTGTTTGCACAGAGGTCTGACCCAAGGTTACACAGATGCTTCATATCTTTGCTCATTGTCAACCACAATGGTTACAGGCAGGTCAGGGCATTTAGGGCCTGTCAGTGAACTCAGGACTCTGACAAGCACAGCATCAAGGTTTTTATTTAGATCCCATTGTGTACTTTATTTTTTAAATCAAGCTTTGAACTAAATGCTGAAGGAGCTGGGTAAAATATTTCAAAATATTTGATTGCCTGGATGGAGTCGCTGCAAGTTCTTTAAAAGGTGAATCTTCTACTACAGTTTGGAGGCTGCTGAGTAAACCCAGTGATCTGGTTTCTGCCCCCATAGCCCAGACCTCAGCAAAGCAAGTTAACTATGTCAGAAGTGTGGTAAAAAGGAGAAGTTAAATGAGAGGTAAAGATCTTCAATCAGTCATGATCATGAAGAATACTCTTCATAATTATGGGAAGACACTGGGAGGAGAAACAAGGAGAGCACTGACCTCCCCAGAGTGTAGATATTCCCTAACCCACTGGAGTGAACAGCTCCTTCTCAAACACAGGAATCAGCTCTGCTTATGCCTTCCTTTTCTCCCATCAGTACAGAGATTATTGAATTATAAAGCTGGGATTTGTGAAGATTAATCTTCCCTCTCACCAGTTTAATGCCTGGTTTTGGGAAAGCACAAATATGTAATTATGTGGTCTCTCATGACAGCCAAATACTTTGCCATGATTCTCTGTCTGTGTCATTGGGTACCGCACTTGGGTTCCACTACAGAGAAAAATTACAAAGTACTTTTATTATACCAATAGATGTGGTTTGGGAACAAAAATAATCAAACAAATATGGGTGATGCAGTAAAACTATCCATGCTTTCTTCACCTCTCAAAGTATTGGTTCTTTTGTGCCAGGAGCTATAAAGATAAAACACCTCGGTTAGCCACTAAATATTATGAACTAACAAGAAAAACTCCCGTCTTTAAGGAATATTAAATGTCCCATAGAAATGTTGTTAAAAATCATGTTTGATGATCAGGAAGCTGATAATAAGAACCAGCCATAGCAATTAAAAATTAAAAAAAAATAAAATAGGGCAAACCAGACCTCAGCGTTGAGTAGAAAGATTAAGGATATTTGCATATTTTTCCAGTTACTATCAATCCAAAAGGGAGAAAATTGTACTAGAGGTCAGTGTGGTAGAATAACAATGCAAAGGTTACTATTTAAGTAATACACAGGACACTTAAAAATGATCCAAAGCAACAAAACAGAGGCAAAATAATCATTATAGGAGAAAGCAAACACAAAAAGTCAAACTGAAACAAATATTTTAGCCTAATGTGTCCAATGGAAGGTCACTGTAATTGTTTTGGAAATTTTGCTTTTAGGGTATAATTTTTCATTTGATACTGTAAACCAGTGGTACGCTACAGCCCACTACTGAACCTTTGAGAGGCAAAGCCAACTTAACTCTTCGGCTGCAAGAATTAGGGGCTGCAGCAGTTACTCATTCCTAAGGGCAGTACCTAAAGGCCTGGTCATGTAGACAGTGGTTCCTATAGATAAGCTGGATGCAAACACTGCATTGAGTTGAGCTTGGGAAAAGGGAAGCAAAGGTGTTTCCCCTAAGTGTTTAAATGTTTTTCTTCTTTGTTTCCCAATACTTGAGTCAGTAATGAAATGGTTTTTAGTTAAATTAAAAGTTAAATTCCCCAAGATGAGTCTCTCTTGTCTGCAACCAAAGTGATGAGTGATTTCCCTGTCTCTATTTTGACCCACAAGTTTTCTTGCTCTTGTTATTCCTATTTTCTTCCCATCACACAGTGGGGAGGGAGGGAGCAAGCGGCTCTGTGTGTGTGTTCTTGGCTGCTGGCCCAGGCCAGCCCACCACAAATGCATTTTTTAATGTTCCTGAGCCACTTAATTCAATGTATGGGAATGGTCCAACATTCCGAACAGAGAACTGCTGCTTTTGCACCTTCATATTTTCTTCCCATAAAAGCAAAACCAGGGAAAAGGTTACAAGGAAGAAAATGTTTATGGTTTTTTCCTTGTTATAGAGGCAAATGTGAACAAGGCATATGGATGCAGGAATTCATAGTTTTTGAGCTTAGTTGTAGCTATAGGCACCTGACAGGGTGAAAGGTTTAAAGTCATGTTTTTGAAAATTTGAATCTTCCACAGGAGCTGCCAATTTCTCTCCTCTGAATGTGTAGGATACCTAGGACAACTATTCTGCTAGCTTGCACACCTCAAGTGCTTAAGCTTAGGCACAAGTAAGTTATTGAGTAGTACTGACCTACAGGGAAACAATAGAGATGTGATCAATCTAATAATCCAACCCCTTGAGTGCTCCCTGGAGTTGTTTGGATATCCACTTGGGATCGTTAACGCACAAATCCTAAACTGAAGGATTCTGTGCTGTCCTTAGGTGAGCACAGTAGGAATAATTTCTGCCTCTGGAAACACACGTGGTCCTTTTCTACTTAATACCCTGGTTGCTGCAATATTCTGCTAGAGCATGAAATAAACCAGTTCAATTCCTTCCCTTGTTGTCTTAGAATCATAGAATCATAGAATCATAGAATGGTTTGGGTTGGAAGGGACCTCAAAGATCATCTAGTTCCAACCCCCCTGCCATGGGCAGGGACACCTCCCACTAGAGCAGGTTGCTCAAGGCCACATCCAGCCTGGTCTTGAACACCTCCAGGGATGGGGCAACCTGTTCCAGTGTCCCACCACCCTCATAGTAAAAAATTTCTTCCTGAAATGTCTTGCAACATGCCGATTTTATTTGGAAAATATCTTGGACAAAACACTGTTGCTGTCCGGGAAACCAGGACCGCAACCAAGACCTCCCCTTCAAGTTGTTGAATATCCTGAGGGTTAGACTGCTGTTTGCTCTCTCTGCAATGGTTTTGGTAAGACGAGCAGAAATTTGCTTTTCCCTCTAAAAACTGTCTGTTTTTCTCATACATCTGACCTCTCTTAATGAGCACTGAGCTGTGTCCTTATAACTTACTGAATAAAGAAAGATGCTCTTTGGGTTTCTGTGCACACCCACAGGAATGAATCCCCCAGTGCTCCTTGCAGCTGCAGCGTGGCGCTGCATTGGGATGAAGAGACCTTGGGTTTGCTCTCCCCTGGAAGCAAGCCCAGGCATGCGGGCAGGGGATGTGCTTGTGAGGGATCCTTGGTACAGGCAACTGCAGCTTGGAGACTGTGGGGCATGCTGCAGAATGCAATTAAGTCGTCATCCTGGCAAAGCCTTTTGGGTTCAAGCACTAGCTACACCTGCACTGTGTAACTGAGGCAAAACTGCCAGGTACTAAAATAATTTGAAGACTACAGAATCTGAGAGCTCAGACCCCAATTCAAACTCCACTTGTTTGGTAGCCCGTAAAAACTTCTTTAAAGCATGCTCGTGTTTGGTGGTGGTTTTTGGTTGCTCTCTTTTTTGATCTGATCTTCTTCATGTGACCATTAACCCAGCACTAAGGTTCATTTTAACAGCTGCTTAGCTGTACAGGCAGATGAGGCCAAAAAAATCAGAAAATAATAGGCTGATAAGTATTCCAGGCTAAACCATTATAGAAAATCTGGCTAGATACGAGTTACTATGAGCTTAGAAGTCAAAGTGAAAAATTTGATTCCAAAACCAAGTTGGAATATAGTTATTTTCTTCAGTAAACAGTATTAGTTAATTTTTTCTACCATGTTGGTTTTGAGTTTTAAGCTAAGAGGTTTTCCTCATCTTTGAGCATTATAAGCAATCGGAATGAAATGAGTTTTTCAGATTATTTTAATAAAGTTATTTTTTAAAAAAATGAAGACAAATGGCAAACGCTTTAGATCACCTAAATGATGTCAAGAATCATGAAGGGGAATGATAGAAAAGGTAGAACAAAATATTCACAGTATGAATGATTCAGACTTTAGAGACAAAAATTTAAATGCAGAGAGATATAGCACACAAAGAGTTCAAGCAGAGAATTTCGCTTAGTGCAGTTGCCAAGTAAAGCCATCAAAGCAAATAGCTCAAATGAGTTTAAGAGAGAACTCTGCATGTCTGAGCAGGGAGGGAATCAAAGGATATAGTTACTAAGCAAGAAAATGGGTATGAGATAAACTTAAAGGGAATGGCTTATTGGGTCAGGTGTCCTTTACTCTCTCTGGCAGTGCCTTGTGTCCTTGTGTCCTAATCTTTCATAAAAGGAGGATTGAAAATAGTCATAAGGAAAAGCCCCACAAAGACTATAATTAAAATGTACTGCAAATGTTTTAATCTGACTGACTTGTGTTTTGATTTGGGGTTTTTACATTAATTAGAGAGACTATAAAGACTGCGACAATCATTTCATCAAAGACAAAGGCTTAAAGAACAGCCCAAGACTGAGAGATTCCTTCTTAATGAAAACATCTTCAATACGTTAACTAAGTAAATTTTGAAACTGTGGGTCTGAAGAAGGAAAACTACATGGAATTGAAAGGTGGAACATAAAAACTAAACCTTGGAGAAAGTAGCCTAAACCACATAAATCAGAGAGCACAGTCTCTGTCAGAATTCAGTCTACCTGAAGAAATACTAAGCAGAGGTTGCAATACTAGATATTGTACATCAGTATATAATTTTTAATTTGCATCCCAATTGAAACTAATTTGCATGTTATAATTACCTTTCCAACTGTCTTTTGGGAGATAAAAACAGAGCTATTAACAAAACTTCAATGTATCAGAGTTTCTAGACTAAATAAATTTGCTCTATGATATTGCCTAGCAATCTTTCCCGAAAATGGCAAAAAGCATAAATATGCTTCATTAAACAAAAAGAACTGCAAACATTTGAAGTTTAAAATATTAGTGCCTAAAGAATATTTTGTACCAACAATCATTTTAATGATTTGCTTTCAAAAATAAAACTGCAGTCTTATTTAATAGCATGATTACATACTTCCTTACAATGTTTGGGCTGCTATAAGCTACACTGTTTAGTGCTTACCCACAAAGTGTATTGAGAGCAACTTAATAAACCTTGGAATGCCTTCATAAAGGGTAAGCTGTGGCCATCACTACTAAAATCAATGTTTCTCATGTAGCCAGGTGGAAGTGGGATATTCTGAAGTGCTGAAGGTTATAAGAGAGATCGCTCCTTAAACTGAAGCTCCCTGGGAGACAGGATGTATCTTTTAGGTCACTTTTTTATCATCTTTTACATCACCTACTTTATCCATAGAGACCAGAGGTACAAGATTGGACATAATTGTACACCAAGAACCTACATGATTTGAGATTAATTTCTGAATTGTAAATAACTTTTTCTGTCTCGAGTTTTAGCAATTGGAGGGATTAGACCACTGGATCACTGTTCCTTACTGAACACCTCATGTGTGTCTGTGTGTGCACAGAATATAGTTCTTTTCTTCTTTCAAAGTACTGAATTTTAGAATATTGCTCTTTACTATAGCTTGGAAGAGAGAGATAATCTGAATGCCAGATTAATTTTGCAGCCAATCAATTGGGATCAAATGGCAGTCAGACTGACAGACACAGGATTCCCTTCCCTTTTCCCTTCCCTTCCCTTCCCTTCCCTTCCCTTCCCTTCCCGACTGAGGTGCTGATGTCAACTGCTCCATAGTGAGACAACTTTTAAAGTACATTGCTCTTTATTGAGTCTAGCTAATTTTATGGTTCAGACTTACTAGAGATGTTCAGAGAAAAGTAATTTTGGTTTATGGGGATTTTTTTCTCATTTTGCTTATCCTCATTACTGCAAAATTCTTCATGGAAAACAGAGCATCAGATTTTCCCACCTGGAGCCCCAGTCCACTTGACTGAAAACCCTCAATGTTGATACTGGGAGACTAGTCTGTTAAAAAGCAGCACAGGTGCACTGGAAGAAAACAAAGTAGGTCTGACTGGTAAGTTACTAGCTTTCCATAATATCTTTGTCAAAATTAGTGTCTGCAGGCTGGTTTGATTTTCATGGCGTGGCACTCTCTAACATAATAATACTTTGAGAAAATACAGCCAACTCTAGCATGCAGACACACTGTGGTGAGTCTTCCTATGGTGATTTAAGTCAGTAACTTATGACCCATGCAGGAGAGGAGAAGAAAAGCATACTTGAAGCACTCCAGTCACAGTCTAGTGTAATCACTTAAGCTGCCAGCAATGGTAGTTTGTGCTGGTATGCTAGAATGAAGCAGATGAAACATGCTCACAGATTTCCTTTTGCCAGCTCTGCTATGAGGGTTTAACCTCCAGTGAATGCATGAGGCAGGCAGCAGAGCAGTGGTAATATCTTAAGTAGCTACAACGATCTGCTTTACTGAGCATGAGTGAGAGTCTTTAGCTCATAGCCAGGCTGCTTATTTTTGCTGTTGGAAATAAGCAATTCTGTGTGTGACAGACGATGAGTGGAGAGCAGAAATATATTTTTTTTAATTAACTTCTTGGTGGGAGAGTAGAATGAGACCACGGTATTTTGCTTATTTTCATTCTGGATTTGAGATGTTTGAAATTGTGCCTCTACATCTTCTCTAAATGAGTGATGTACTAATTCTCTTTGCTGCCTAAAAGTCCTCCAATCCACATGATCTGATCTTTTGTAAATATAATTTGTATCAAGAGAACCCTTGAATTTCATAGGCTTGCATTAAAAAGTGCAGGGTGTTACTTGCTTTTATATCTCAACCAGAGAGAAATACTGGGTAAAATCTAATAAGGCGCTTTGCATGAAGTCAAAGTAAATATATATTTTTTCACTGAATAGGTTAATCTTCACAGATTTTTTTTTTAGTATAAACTCTTTATTTTAAATCCAAAATGCAAATGCACATGAATATATTAGAACTTACTTTGCATTCTGTGTGGAAGACTCAAATTTCTTTCACAACTTTATGGGTTCTCCTATAAGTTTAAAATACAGACCTATCTCTTTTAATCTGTCTTGTCTCATAATTCCCTTCTCCAGTGTCTGTCTCAAAGATATAATGTAAATAAACATTTTTACTCAGGTTTCTAAGGGCAATGCTTAGAGATATGCAAGCAGATCTGTGTTGCTAACTGTCATTACAAAGCTTTATGATGTTACACCTTCAGCCTGAAGAGGCTAGTTGAAGTCATATTGAGTTTCTAATACTGACGCCAAAAAATGACAATAACATTAAGGAAAAATACTTTTGTCGGTTTACACTGTAAATGTATATGATACCTCTGGAGAAAAGGTCAGTTTTCATTTCTTTGTTCTTTCAAGCTCATATTATTTGCTACTGTTGATAACACTCTAAAGGTATTTTGAATCCCTGTGGCTGTGATTTTCTTTGACAATGCATTCAAAGCTCAGACAAGCTGATTCAATTAAACAAAGATCTGAAGCTGTCAGTATAGAAAGAAGTTGAATAGCCTTTTTATATAATTAATTGTACATCTGAAGCACACAATGAACCAGTCTGCAATATAAGAATATTCTTTTTTCTTTAATACAATTGTTTTGCTGAGAAGAAAGTTCTGCATAGCTCTGTGGGATTCAGTACATCCAAGAAAATGTAGCAACAAGACAGACACTCTATGTAGGTTTGGTCTTCGGGTGTTGTTTTACACCCAACAGTAAACAACTGTGTTACTTGTTCTATAAAGATTAGTTGTAGAAATTTGAAATCATCCCTAACCATAAGGTCTGTAAGGTTGTACTACAAACTACCTCTCCTGTTTCTCTACTACCACTACAGAGCAGCTGGAAGAACAAAGAGGATAGAAGGAAACAAAAGAAAGAAGATGAAAGAATAAAGTCAAAATATACCTTTGCAAATATCTTGAAAACATGCCGTCTGTCTTTTCCCCACTATTATTCAAGATGTGGGATACTACACATCCCACTTGAGGATCCGTGGGAGAAATATCATAGTCAGTATGATGAGAAATACTTCTAAAAATATAGGAACATGACAGAGCATCTGCAGGCTCTCCAGGCTGTCCAATATCCATCAGTGCTGTCTTTATCAGCAAGCTGTGTGGCATATTTGCAGACTGAAACAGTGGCACTGAGGACCCAAGTCCTGCAGGTTTGGGAGGGTTACTTGAGGCAGGCTCTAGCCCAGTCCGTGCACTGGATGCCCATCAGCAGCTGCAGCGTGTTACATGAGCTCCTGGAGTACAGCTTCCAGTTAGTTTAAGGGAAAGGAATACAGCTTGTGTGCCTAAATATCTCCATCTGATGTGAACTAAACCAACCGGGCAACTTTTTCACATAAATAGGGCTGTTCCATATGAAAATGCCAGTGTCCCTTAACAGTGCCCAGTGCTGTGAGACAAGCTGATGACCCCTGTGGGATAATGTGCCTGTCATTAGAAGAGGATACAAGTCATGTGACTAGGTCACATGAAAGGTTCTCAGTTAACCTAGAGCTATGTCTGTGAAAGTGACCACAGCAGTTGTGCTTCCTTAATACACACTCCCATAAGTGACAGAGAACCTCGCATTTCACTGCCTGCAACGGACATCTGTACCATAAACGTCTCTAATTGCTTCCTAGACTGCTGCAAATTCTTGGTATTTACAATAGCCTGTGGCACTGAATTTCAGATTTGGAAATCGTGACACCTTTTTTATTTTAAGCTTGTCGTACAGCGATGATTTCATCTGAAGCTTCCTGGATAAGAAACAGTCAACAATCATATTTACATGCCTTCTCTTGGTTGTATAGATACATATCATTTTCCCCCTTAGCTGTCTATCTTCCAAATTAAAAGATACTAGTCTGTTCAGCAGTCTCTTCTTGTACAGAAACCAATCCCTAACACTGATTTACCTTTGACAACCTTCTCCAAACCCTTTTTTTGGCTTTTTATCCCTCTTGAACTAAGAAGATCAGACCTGCCCTAAACACTGAAGATGTGTGAAAATTTATGTTTTCTACTTTGTTGTCTACTAGTTCTGTGGGATATCGTAACATTTGATATTCTTTTTTGATTGCAACTTCTCATTCAGCCAATGTTTTCATGGAGCTGTTTTTTATAAACCCTGAACTTCCTTACGGAATATTAGCAGCTGTTTCAGATCCCCTTACTGTATATGTAAGGTTAGAATTGTTTTTCTACATCATCAGGATTTAATATTTATTAAAAGTGATCTTCACCAGCCATTTTATCAACCAGTTGTTCTGTTTAGTGTAATAAAATGCTTGAAAATTGTTTCGTTTTCAGTGCCCTGAAGGGTTAGTATCAATAACTTCAGCCCTTATTCGTGCTACCTTGATCTCACGTCAGAACCTGACTTAAAGAAGATACTGCATAAATATGTGTTTCCGATGATGTTTCAGTGAACCATGTGTTAATTATTTCCGCTGTTATTTTATACTTTTTCTTAAAAAATAGTTTGATATGTCAGCTGTACTACCTTTCTAGACATCCTCTAGTTAGGACAGGATGGGACAGTGAGAATACTTTCTTAATATTCTTTCTCTAGAACAGCCTTTTCTTATAATTTATGATCTCCTTTCAAGATAAACTCTTCCAATACTCTTGGCCTTTTATTCAGAGATATTTTTTTTTTTTCACACACAATTTCTGGCACAGAAAGAAAATGACAAGCTCAGCCACTTTTACTGCATTTTGTCATTGTTATTGCTTCCAGACCAACTTCTTCTGAGTGAGAAATTAGAAGGGCAGATTCACAGCAACAGCTGCACAAATCAGAGACCTTCAGTTCTGACAGTTCTAGAGGCTGAACTTAATGCACATTGAACTACATCATTAAATGCTGTAAATGGGCATGTCTCCATTGAAAGCAAAGGAAAGATGTATCTGACACTGTAAGGCTGTCTGACTCACATTGATGACATGTCAGATGTCACAGGACTCAGCTAGAAAATAGCTTGTCTTGAATATACTTGAGAGAATATGGTAATTTTAACTAAAAATGTAAATTAATTTAAAAATAGTTTTAGGAAATGTCAGTTTCCAGTTGGTTGTGAGGTAATTGTCGACTCTGAATCATAAATTAGTATGAAATGGAGACAGACCATCATAGATACATTTTTATTTTATATGGTCACTAGCTATATGGAATGTCAAAGTGTGTGGATTGTGGTTTGCTACTGAGAAAGGATGTAGCGCTAATAAGTCCAGGGCATCATGACAGCTCGGTTCTCAGGGCTTTCAGAACACTCTTGATGAATCCCTATGAGTATCAATCAATCTACACCACTGGAAGTTAAGTGTGCAGTAACGAAAGAGGCTGCTGTTCAGACTCCATGAAATGATTAGGTATTCTTGTTTAAATCACTCTGACTATAAGCAACATACAGGGTGGAAAGAGGTCACATTAATCTACCATTGAATTAAGCTGCCAACAAAAAATAATTTGGGCAAATCTCATTCCTAATTTGGGGAGCTTTTTTTATTTGGTTGTTTCTCATGTAATAAACATGACCCTGCAGCAATGGCCTTTGGTGCCATTCGCCTAACACCTTGTAGAGCCTGTGGGAGGGCTATATAGAGAATAAATAGATGATGCTGCTAATAACACATTCTTGACATAGAAGAAAGTAGATGTAGTCACATGTACTTAGCCTGCTTTATAAGTTGAGGGGGTGTCCTCTGGGTAGGTAGGTTCACATTGCTAAAAAGGTAAGGAGGAGTTGTGACTCTATGGTTGATGACAACTAGCTACTAAGCAAGGCTGGATTTGTCTGTTTCCAGTGGCTCCTGTGATCGAATTTTATGTATTTATTCATTTTTGTTGTTTCTTACTGCTTGTCTGCATTACTCTGATGCTGATGTACCTGTGTTCTCATTATGTTCATGGTGTACTAATTTACATTGTAGTTGACATGTTTATTTCCATTTGGTGTCTGATACTCTCCATTGCTTTGCTGTTAATTTGTGTTTTTATTTTCTGAGATTTCTTTCTAGCTGTACTATATTGTCCTGCTAGATTTCTCCTGACAATAAAGTTTTTTAGGGCCTTTAAATAAATAAATTCAAATATTTATTTTGATAATATTGTGCTTTATTGCATGCCTCTGTTTCACTTAACGTACCCTGGTGAAGTGTAGGGAAAAATCCTTTCTGTCTAATGCATATAATTTTTAAATTTTTATAGAATATGACCCCCTTCTAATGTCACTTGACTGAGCTATTTAACTCTTTTAATAATTCCTCATAAGCTGGCCTTTCCATTGCCTTAGTCAGTTTTATTGCTCATATCTCAAATCCTTCTCAGAGCTGGGTTCAGTTTTACCTGTAGTGAAGAGAAATGTTTACTTTCTCCCTTTTTATGCTATGTAGTTTGATTTCTTTAGTCCTTTTTTTTTTTTTCCCCACCTTATTACATTGCATCTTCATCCCCGGTCTTTTGTAAATTTGAGGATTAAGTCCTTCAAAATACTTCCCTCTCCATTAGAGGTCTATATGCTGATGTTTTTTCCCCTGTAATGTATGAAGTCATCTTTTTCAGACTGAACTTCCTGCCTCTGACCCTTTTTGATTTATCTCTTTGGCCTCCTTGTCATTTGTAACACCTCACATTAAATAGGGCCTGAACATTTTAATTAATGTGCTGTTTACTGCTTCATCCAATTCAGTAATAAAAAATGATGGTTAAGATATTAAGACTATTCTTGACAAAGGGCAAATGTATTTCAATACTAATGTGAAAGACTGAAGTTCGGGAAAATGACTACATAGCAATAATACATTTTAGCTCAGAAAAGTGAAGTGGCTTGCCAAGGCAGGTTATGAGCCTTTGTTTCTTTGTATACAGATGGAAAAAAAACAAATAAAAAATGCAAGACCTATTAGTAATATAAATCAGAGTTAGAGCGATGTCATACACTATCACCTCTTTCATAGTACAGAAATGTAAGTTGAAGTAATGAATTGTGCAAATGTGAAATATTTACAGCAGTTTCTTGGAAGCCTTGCAGTAGTGTCAGAATGGAGGTACAAAGTATCGAGCAGCATTACCTGACAGCTTGAGGAAACCTGGATGTCCATGCAACCACCATTATGAATATCCCTTTCTTTATCATCATCAACCTAAAATAGCAGTGTCACAATAAACCCATATACACACAAGTATGTGCACATATACATACACACACATATACTTACATCATGTATGGACCAAAATCTTCCTCATCTTGAGGACAATCTTTTTGTCATTGTGGGACTTTGGGCAAGATACTCAATTGATGTAAATTTTTTTGCTCCATCTCTGACCTGATGCTGCCAGAAAAGAAGCAAAGTGGCTAAACAGCACTGGCCAGCAGGTCGTGCGTGACACTGATGTATTCCCTGACTATACCACATGAAAAAGATTAACCTCCGTGAAGAGCACCAGAGCTACTGGCATCTGCCGGTTTAAAAACAGGTTAGACAGGCAAAATACCTTTTAACTGCATACACATACCAATGGCATCTGTGTGATTTTTTGATTTCTTTGAAGTTCAGAGCAGTCTCAAAGTTCATGAAACCAGTCACACCAATTTTAGATTAGTTTTTTTTCTTGGGGCAGAAAAAAAAAAAACAACTGAAAAAAAAAGATACACCAGAATACAGTTCCCTACTCATATGCTATAGCACTGAAACAAACACATTTTATAAAATGAAAGCCATTCTAAAGAATTCCCTCGAGGAGATAACAGCCACACAAGGCAGCTATTACTTGTACTCACAATTGCATCAATCTTTGATCTTTATTGTTAAGGTGTTATTTCTATTCTGGTGCTATAAAAATGTTCCTTGTGGATTTTCCTTAAATAATAAATGTGCCTACCCTAAAACTGCTTGGAAAAAAACAGTTGCAGATCAGTGCTACAAATAAAAGCTAAGGAGCCCCTTTATTTAATTTCGTCAAGAAATGACTGTCAGATTGCTATCTTGAGAGAGGACCAAAAATTAAGTTTTTACAATTTCCTTTTTCCGCGACAATCTGTACCATGCAGAATAGATTTTATGCTATTTCCTGTTCTTACTGCAACTTTCATCCTGAGAATTGAGTCTGTGATAGAATTTTAATTTCAAAATACATTATGTAAAATATCAGTGGCTTGTACTTCTTGACGTTTCCATTAAGCTGTGTTTTATGTTTTGATATATTGATAATTAATTTACCTAAAGCTTATTGAACACTATAAATGAGGGTAAAATTAGAATGCTGAAAGAGAGGAGGGTTTTCCTATTTAGCTTACATAAAAATTAGGGTAAAAACATGCAGAAAATTAACAAAAAGTTGCTGAATATCATACAGGAGAAGAGGAATTTCTTACCTTCCATCCTGCTTACAGCTTACTGCCAAGTAGACGCAGGAATGTTTAAAACAGTTTTCTTTATACGATATTACATTGAGCTGAAGACTTAATTTCATATTAATTTTAGAAAGTAGAAAACCAAAGATCATATGAATGCAAAAAACATGTTTTCATAAGTTTCTTTTTCTACATACTTTTCATATTGTTCCTATAGATTTCTTTGTATTTACAATTATTTTTTTTTTTTGCAAGTCACAAATTATTTTGTGCATTTCTTAATCTACATGAATTTAATGATTCTGGGAGAATGATATATTAACAGGTCACTTATCTCTTCATTATTCCCTGAATTATTTAATACACACCCCAAAAAATGGTTAGAAAGAGGAAAAAGTGATGGCCTTTTGAATTTGGCCTGGGAATTTTCCATGTAATGTGTAGCATGAAAAAAATTATGATTGCAAATGCACCAATATAGACCTGATTGCAACTTACTCCCACATCCCCAGTAATATAAACTAATATAATGACTTTAAATATTCACTCTACTACTGGATGCATAGGTGGCATGGAATGCCATAGGAACTTTAATGCAAGCCTTGTTTGCAGTCACTTATGGAGCTGTTTATCACATGGAAGTATGTAATCTCAAATGTAAAATACCTTCAAGTGCATAAGCAGAAAAGTCTGGTGTGAACTGAGAGCAATGTTTTGTATTCCTCTCCCTCCATTCTACTTCCACTGGAAATACCAAGACAAAAAGATGAGAGCAAATTTTATCGATTTCACATTTCCATTACTTCTCCAGAGTCACCCGATTCAGGGATGTTATTTGACTTCACTAGGAGGAACATCAAATAGCAGATTGTTGATTTGTGGTCCCATGGATGGCTCTGGGACGATATGGTTAACAACACCTAGGTGAATAAATGGGAGGGGAAATAACCTTTAATGTGAAACATTCTGTTCTCAGACTTCTTTCATGCTGTCCAATAGGACACATTTACCTTGAACGATCTCTGATATCTTATTTAGTATTATATCAGTCTCTTTTCCATTAATAAGAGGGAATCAGTCTCTGAAGTTTTCTGTATGCCTATTTTATCACTATATAGTTATTCCAGTAGGAGGTTCTTCATTTATGAGTGAAAAGTAATCTCTACCAACATGCAGAGAGATAATTTGGGCCTAAGTTTCCAAATGATGATCCAACTCCATAAATCCAGTGTGAACAGTGTGAGATTCTAACTGCTTTAATAAAGAAGGGAAGTAATTTCTTGCAAAGTCCACAGGGCTGCCAAATGGTGGACAGGCAAAGTTGCAGTGTTTGGCCTACATGATTTTAAACATTAGTGGGGCACATCTTTTTTTCTCTTCCCAACACTTACCTACTCTCTCACTGCACTAAAGTGAATAGATCTCTCTTCTCGAACTAGAGCCTGTTATTAGTTTTGGCTCATAAAAGCCCCTCTCTTAGCAGTTCACTTTGATCTATGTAGCTCAGACTCATTATCTAGTCATTAAAGTAAATAAACCTGAATTCCTCCCATATTTGAAGTGCAAAACTGCAGGATGTTGCTGTAACATTAGGCATAATGGTACAGAATTATTGCTGTAATATTTCAGTAATGTGCTACAGAGCTGTCACAGTTAGAACAAACCACCTGAGATGCAGAAAAAGAAAGCAGCAGATCCAAAAATTTCAACTGTAAATGTTAGAAGGACTTTTTTTCCTTTTAAAGGAGTAAAACTGGAAAAAGCTGAAGTGGCAGGCTTAAAGAAAACATAAACCATCCTTTCTTACTTTTTGCATTAAGCACTTGAAAAGTTCATTGACCAAAAGTATAGGAAAACATACTTCATCTTAAATTATCATATTTTGTGTCTGTTAAGAGAGATTACATAAAATTTATGACAATAAGTTTCAATCACTTTATTTTTGGTTTTAGAGTAGACAAGCAGAGGACCCAGTTTTGCACTTGTGCTTATTGGTGCAATCTGGGACTGAGCTTGAGAACCTGCATAAGAATTGCAAATACTGTCTATAATAGTTATATGTGCAAAAATGGAAGTTTCATTAAAGTCAGGAAGAAAATCCATCCCCTTAAAAAAAAGCAGGTGTATATATATAGGTCATAAAAATGTCCCAATTTGCCATGTCCTTCCATGACCCTCTAGATACTCAGTGTTTAAATATATCTAAACAGCATAAAAATACTTGCATAAGTTGATATAACTGCTACCTAAAAATAGATAACAGTTATGTCGCATTTTAAAATTTTCATTTGGAGTTTTTACAGGCTTCTGTTACCAATCTTTTTGCAGTATACCGCCCATGATTTAACTACACTGTGTTTTGCCTCAGAAATTTAACACTTGATATGCAGTATAACATAACGTTTCAGTGTTTGCTTTAGAGCTGGATGCATTATCTTTCTAACCAAGCCTTCTTGTAGGCTGCACATGTAATATGCACTTAGGAGGTTTGCTTTTCATTTTCCAAAGTGCACCACAGGAACAGCAATGGACAGTTGTGATAGACATACATGGAAGACAAAGCCTCAGACAATGTGTGAAACTCTGTGCGAAACTATGAGAAACCTATGCTATGAGGACAGGCTGAGAGTTGGGGTTGTTGAGCCTTTAGAAGAGAAGGCTCCAGGTGGACCTTCTAGCAGCCTTCCAATACCTAAAGGGGGCAGGGAGGTTGGACTATTTGATTTCCAGAGGTCCCTTCCAACCCCATGTGATTCTGCGATTCTGTGACTCTATCGGGGAGTGTAGCGATAGGACAAGGGGTAATGCTTTTTAAACTAAAAGAGGGGAGATTTAGATTAGATATCAGAAAGAAATTCTTTACAGTGAGGGGGGCAAGGCACTAGGACAAGTTGCCCAGAGAATTTGTGAATGCCCTATCCCTGAAAACATTCAAGGCCAGGCTGGATGGGGCTTTGAGCAACCTGCTCTGGTGGGAGGTGTCCTTGCCCATGGCAGGGGGGTTGGAAACGTGTGATCTTTAAGGTCCCTTCCAACCCGAACCATTCTATGATTCTATGTGGGGAGATGTTGTCTCTCTGTGAGAAATACCTGAGCAGCAGTTCTGTCTATCTTATCGCGCTAATAAGGTATAACTGAATGCAATTGACACCACATACAAAGCTGCAAAAGGACAATGAGAATAAAAACTTCATTTACTTAACTTCATAGCTAGCAGTGAATATTACAAAAAATGCAGTATTTTGAAGGAATAGGAGCACAATTTCCAGAAAAAGAGAGGTGACACTGATTCAGAGCAATTTACTGGTACTTAGAATGCAGTTTTTCTTTGTATGAAGACAAGCTCATAGTCATACCCTCTGGCTCCTTGTAATATATCTCTAGTAAAACATGGCAAAGAAACTAGGAGAAATGAACATCTCATCATCCCACACATAGTGTTCTTGCCTGTATACATATGTATATGTGCAATCAAGAACTAGAATGATGTAAAAAAATGCACAAAAAGGAGAAAGTAATTTTTAAAAAAATTATGAAAACAACATTTTTAAAGTTTATTAAATAGGAAATTCCACATGAGAAGACGAATTCCTAAGCAGACTGAAAAGTTCACCTAAAAGTGCAAAAATTAGTTGGCTCATAGGAAAAAAAATGTATGTGGTGAGATATTAATCTTTTCTATTCTAACTTATTCTGTGACTTGAAACTAGTTTAGAAAGACTTCTCTTTATTCTCACTTTAATTCCCAGTATGCTTTTTCTGAGCCTCAAGAGGCTTGAAAAAGTGTGATCTGCTTTGACAAAAATAGCAAGCTACTTCTTCAGGGGGTTTTCATTTTTTTTATATCCATTTTAATACATTTTGCAAGATTTGAATACAATAGCTTAATAAAAAAGCAAAAGCCAATAATCATTTTCTATTCAAGTAGTGTCACTCATGCCTTTAAAAATGAGGAAATCCTAATGATTGAATTGGAATTCATAAATTCATGTAACAAGAAAAAACATGGTACTATTCACATTTCCTTGCAGATAGCCATTAAAAATTAAAACAAAACACATTTGTCAAATTATATCAAACCATGTGCTTTAAATCTTACCATTATATTAAAAATGATGCTCAGATAAAACATTGGAACCTGATTATTATGAACAAAATGAGTAGTACAGCTGAGAAAATTGCATTGCACAGGCATGCACTTCTGCGAAGTTGAAAAGATTGTTTGAAAAGAAAACATCCTGAAAAAAGTAACTGTCCCCAGGTCTGCTATCTTGCTGCAGAGATCCGTTGCAAAGCACACTTTGCTCTGCTACCAATATGGGATCTGATCTTAAGCTTAAATTTTCATACAGCCTAAAGGAAACTGCCCAAAAAAACCCAGGGTACATGCCTGCAATAGCCCTCAAGCATTCTTCTCCCTTTCCTTCCTCTGAAAGGGAAAAGTTGCAGTGGTGATTTACTGTGGCATCTAAATTAGGTGTCTAATGGTCCTGCAGTGAGTGGAATGGAAGAAGCCTCTGCAGAAGGAAGCAGCATCAACTTTCTAGCTTGCGCACATACATTGGGTGTCTGTGCTTGATGCTCCACCTTAATTTTGCTGTTCTTGTCAAAGAATCAGAATCGGAGACAAGAGTTTGGTTTAAGTCTTCATTTGCTTTGATCCAGGTTTGAGCCTGTAGCCTACAATGATTTAATAGCTATTATTGCATTCATTGACAAGTGCACACAACTTCCTAAATCTCCCTCTAAAAGTTCTTATCCAACTACTGCACTTCACTATAGAATAAAGAGGGAAACCTATAATGTTCTTTTTTGTGTCATCTCTACAACATCTAGCACAGCAACAGATAATGAATTCAAACTAGAGCCTTCAAGACCTTCATTATAAAATGATCTAACTTGATAACAACCTAGGTATATCAGCTTGAAATTCATCATCAGTTGGCTTGATTTCTGAGGCAACCGCAATAAGCAGTTGACTATTTACATGTGCTACATTCTGAAAAAGAAATTAGTACTTGAACATTGCGAAGTAGTTTATCAACACATAGTCTTACAAATTCAAAATACAGTTTCCAATAGATTAAGAAACATACAGTAAAATATTTAAGAAATTTATAACTTTAAGAGACTATAAAACATTAACGTATCTTCAAGGTGACAAACTAAGAAATACTGCCAGCATATGACACCAATTAATAAAAAAATAAAAGGAATGAAATTATCTAATTAAATAAGAGAATTATATTAACTTTCCAAATCTACTTACTATTTTCTGGTATACTAGTGCTTATAAGGATTGCATTGTTTGTGCTTTTATTGAATTACATATAAATATGTTAAACAGGAACAGAAGTTTTACCAAATGTTTAATAGGTATAAATATTCCTGTAGATTTGCAAATTACATATATATTACTAATCATCATGACACAAAATAGTTTAAATAGTTTTCATAAATTTGCTTACAGTGTGTGTATGCACATGGTAAAATTACCTATAATGATGTATCAATGGAAATTTTTAATGCTCAATGCTTGAAATGCGTTACAAATGTGATATAACCAATTCAGAATGTACATATACTTATGTAATAATATAAAGTAAAAGTACTCTTTTTCTATTTATACTCAAAATCGCTCTATGAATGGAAATAATTTGTTTTCCTACCAGATTTCATATTATTGTTAAGCACAACTGCTCTTCCACCTCTATAGCCCTGATCTGTTCACAGTCTTTTTCCTCATCAACAAGTATTATATATATCCAGGAAGTGTTATATCAATCTGAAAGAACTAAGAAACTACAGAGACTAAACTGCCAAAAAAATATACAAAATATACACATTCTATATTACCTTTGTGCCAAATAGAAAACATGCCCTTTTTGCCTTACTATGTGGATGCTATCCTTGTTAAAAAACAACAAACCAAACAAAAGAAAAAATAGCTGTACTGAACAGTCTGAGCATCCTTAACTCTGAACATTTCTCTTGGATGTAGTTTCATAACAGCTTATACCCACATAAACTGGAACTGCTGCTGCCATCCTTGGAGCTTTGTCTTGTACTCTGTCCTTTGCCAGCATTAATCATCATCTGGTTTTACCATGATTCAGTACAGGCAGTTAAACCAGCAGAAAACCACTCATTGTTTTTTTTCCTGTAGAGGTTAGAAAAAATGAATCTTCAGACCTGGAGTCATTTTTGGCTTTCTCTGTGCAACCTGAAAACCAGAAATATCATGGCAGAAATAAATTCCTCTGCTGCACACCCTCCTTTATCACCGTTTAGCTTCTAATCATCCATGCCTGTGATTTGGCCTTTGCAAGCACAAGTCACTGTGTCTGGGACTATATAAAACAGTCTGGAAACACTTCCTGGTGCAAATGAAAGTATATAATCAGCAGTTGAGGTTACTGTACAATTACAAGCCCATGATTCTGCACATTATATTTGGGGTAGGATTTCTTTGCTCAGACATAGGTAACTACATGCCACCGGGGTCATCCTTGTCAGATATTGCTTGAGATACTAGTGATGGTTTGGTAGTTATGACACAGACCTGTGAGAGACATTCCATCCCTCTGAAATGCTACGTAGTTTGTCATATGAGGTCTAAAATGGTTGTAGACACTGAAGTTTAGCAACTAAATCCTACCACACATGTCTTAGTGAACATGGAATATACTTGACAGTGTTGCAAACCATACAATGGCAAAAATATCAACCATTAAAGAAATATTCTGAAACCAAGAAATCTAGTATTGACAGGTAACAGAAGCTAAAAATAACGATCAGTGTAACAATCCACATACCAAAGACAAATTCTAGCAATGATCTAACACTAGATGCTCTCTTCCATGGATCGGAGAGCATCCAGTATAGGGCTAGATATGTTGGACAACCTAGATTTAGCTGCACTCCAGAGGGAAGGCAACAGGGAAAAATTGGCACTAAACTTGGCAAAAAATTTGGAAGCCCACTAAACCAAAGGAAGCAACTACCAAAGACCAACGTGTACACATAAGCATATTTGACTCTGAATATTCAAAGTCACATCATGTAGACTCAAAATACAAGCTACCGTTAGTGACAGAAATGAGATGTCTGAAGAAGAGAAAATCAAAAACTAAGAAGAACAAGTTTTATTTGGAAAAAGTCTGAGTCATTGCTTGATTTTACAAAGAACAGTCAGAAGAAACAACAACATAGAATGAAATTACTATGAACAGCAATAGATAGAAATACATCTCAGAGTGAAGTGAGTGGGACTGAAGATTAATCCTTTGAAAGATTTTGATGTCAACTAGGCCATACTGATGGCAGTAAAGCCACATATTCCTGGTAGACTGAACTCTAGAAAGCTCCGGGGCTACCAAGCAATGTGTCAGTAAATGTTCATAGCCATTACTCCACATTAGCAGAACTTGTTAACAGCAATCTATTGACTTTGAACAGAGTAACACAGGTTGCAGATGAATGTTAAGGCAAGAGTTGAGAAAAGGTGGTCTGCGTGTACTTAGCTGGAATGGTAAAAACAGTTCTTCTTGGAAAATAATTATCTTTAAAAGACAACAGAATTATAAAATGTTCAGCAAGATTGAAGTGCTAAAATGGCTATCTAACAGTATTTAGCTGTAGAAGCTGGCTGCACAAGCTTCTACAAGTCCACAAGTCCTATACAGATAACTACATTAATGTACATTACAGTATCTGCAACTGAACTAGATACTGGTGTTTAAAGAAAATTAATACTGCCTGTAGTATTCTTGTGATATTGCACAGCATCAACAACATGCAGGAATCATGAAATTCACCAGTCAGAATTACATTATTTTCCTATCCCTTGCCACCCAAAACATAGCTCCATGAGTCACAAAAAAGAAAAAACAAAATAGGGCAAATGCCCTTTTTCACATCCTTAATGCCATAATATTTCTTGGAAACTCCAGTAGATGTAATTTAATGTAGGTGTCTCCATATCTGACATTGGAGATTCACACCACTTAGAGTAGTTTGTTACTTTATCACATCCACTCAGCTGCCCTAATTTCCTTCCTTCCTACTTAAACTGGCATCTCTAAATCCTTAGTGTACCCTTTGAGCCAAGATCTGTTTGGAAATAATAAAGTCCAACATCCTAGTGAGAGCAAAGCCTGTTTTATTTTCCACTTAAAAGCTTCCTTTTGTGTCCCAAGGATCCCGGGTGATCCATGCAAAAGTACATTATCTCTTGTCATTGTTTTATCTTCTGGTGTTTCCTTTTTAAAAAGCCTTTGATTTAACTCCACGCATTCAGGCTTGATAAGATTGTACAGAAAAGTGGAACTCAAAATAGTATATATAAAAATAAAAATAGCAATGCAGACTGCAGGAATTACTTAAACTGAGGATGAAAAGTTTTTCCTCAGAAACAGATTACAAAGAAACAAGAAGAAAATACCAACATTAGATAAAACACAAGAAAATAGAGGGAGTATGGGTAAGAAATGGGGTGGCTCCATGGTTTACAAGGGACTGTGGGTGCAGTGGGGAGGAGTAGCTGTGGGGTCTGGAGCATGCAGAATTTGACAGGTAACACGAAGACAAAATGTATGCCCTGAAGCTCTGCTACCATCCAACGCACTCTGCTATGCTCCAGTTTAATCCTCTGGGCCTGCTCTCAGAAGAGCTTTTTCTGAGCAAAAATGAGCATTGTATTAAATCCTGACCTTCTTATGTCTTAGAAATTGCATAGGTTGACACTACCATTTTAATCCCTCGTCATCTTTTTGTTTTTGTGAAAATAAATTTGTCTCTATATTTCTAAACAGCTGCCTTCTGAAATTTTTGCATATCTAGAACCCATCCACCTTTTCACCCTATGAGTGAGTTTCTTCTGGGTTATGTTGCTATGAATCAGATTCATTCTTTGGAAAGCTCTGGAGTCACCCTAGTATAAAGCAGTATAAACTTATGGTACTGGAGACATAATTTCTTTCTCTGACAATTGGCTAACTGTGACCATAACAAAGACAAAAAAGTATGCAACACCAGATGATTTGGATCTTTCTAGGTAGCTTCAAGAGTTAAAAAAAATGTTACTGAAAATCAAAACATTTTTTCTAATTGCTTATACATTCCTTCTATGAAGCTTTTATAAACCTGTCTCACAGCAGAAATTAGACTGGTTTAGATCATCATATTAGAAGCAGTTTAAAAAAAAATTACTTCGTCCTGATTTCACTGAGAAACTGTATATGTGAATAATGGGGCATTATATTAGACTGTTTCTCTGCTATGGCTCTGCTCACGATTATTTTCTTTCTCTTAGGAAGTCTCAAATATGAGCAGTAAGACATAGTCTCTTTTTTCTATTTCCTTCAATTACATTGGCAGCAGAGGCTATAAGCCAGGTTTTGCAAGTCTTGTCTTGGTGATGGAATTAATCACGGTACAATAACTCTTCTAGTGTCACAGAAATGTGTAACGTGAAGCCTCCCTGTTATTCACTGTGGTCTATTGACACCTTATATTTACTCATATGACTTCTAAGAGTCTTCTTAGATAGACACAGCAATTGTCATTTGTTATTCCATGTCAAAATTTTGGGAAAGGGCAAGTCTCAAGCCATCAGGTAAATTTAACTTCATTTGCCTGGTCCATACCAGCAGTTTGGATCAGCTGACAGTCCTAGCCAGGACTTGGGCATAAATAAGGGACAATATTACACAATATCTGCTGCAAAAAGCAGCAGAGATAATTCTTCTTATAGAGGCACCAGGCCAGATTTACAGTCCTATTGTGGTAAGCTTAATTGGAATTAGAAGTTTAAACGTTAAATAGAAAAGTATCTTTGCACAATAGACTTCTTAAAGTATGATTTCGTTGCAGCTCCTTTGATTCCTCATCACAGTCAAAAGCACTTTGTCAGCATGGCTAGGAAGAGGAGGACAGCAGAGATGAGCCCCAGCTGCAGCAACATGGCATCATTTTTCTGGGATTCCCTTGACTACTGTGAGAAATGGCAGTCTTCAGTGTACTGCAGAGGGGAACTAAACTGAAGGTGCTGTTTCCAGAGTCTTGTTTTTGCCTATTGTCCTCATACTGTCATTAACTGTAGGTAGCTGTTCATTCTGCAGGAGAGGTGAGTCTTGACCAGTTCTTCTTAGGAAACCCAGTGGAAACAAAGAACATGTTAATGTTTGGCAGCTTTGAGATGCCAGACACCTGCATGGCTTCTGGTTTACTGTGTAAACTTCAGACGTGGATATACATTTGATAAAAACAGCAACGGTCCTATCAAAGGGAATACAACAAAGCTAAGTGGTTTGAAATTTGGATCCCACTGTGGTATTATTACATAAAGCTGTGTTTGAAGAGTGCCCAGAGAATGCCGGTTTAAGAGAATCAAAATAGAATAGAAAATAATACTGTGATTTTCATAATCAGTTTTTATATATGTTAACATTGTGTGGCTTAGTTACCAAAACAGTATTTCACAAAAAAAAAAAAAAAAAACAAACAGGAATTTATGTAGAGTACCTTTGTCATATTTATGGAAGAAAAATAGAAAAGGTGATGAAATTACCACTAGCTTGCAGGGCTGTGACATAGGAGCAAGGGAGAAATTGCAGTGTGTCTGGGTGTCTGAGGTAAGCACATTAGCTGGTGAGTGTGTAAATTGCAAAAATAACTTAGAAGCCAAAAGTGAGAACAAATGAGCAAGCAAGTGATCTAATCTCTGTTGGAACACATCACCCATGTGATTTGCAGGGTCCCTTGGAAACAAAGAAGCAGATGAAGCAGGAGGAGCATTTGTGTTATCAGCAATGGAGAAAAATCAATAACAGATACAGTCTGAGTGTCAGCAAAACAAAGGAGCTTTCTGTCCCTCTCTGAAAAACTGACACAGTTGGAGCAGGGAAAGCCTGGGGTCTCATTACAGTAAGAGATTCTCTGAGCTCTGTGCACTACCCATATTGAATGTTTAGTTACTGTCATATGTAGTTTTAAGGTGGATAAAGCTTAACAATAATTCTTACCTTTTTGAGATAACAGTCTCAAAAAAGAGTGTCTATTTTAGACAGAAAAATGTAAATGTAAAACATTGCCATTTGTGGAGGAAATCAGAGATAGGAGACACACTTGTCGTGTAGACCCTGAGAAACTATGAAATCCAGAAATAGTCTTATTTAGGACACAAACTGTTCTTCCTCACGCCAGAGCAGCCGCTCGCTAAGTGCTGCTGCAATACAAGTTGCAGAGTGTAATTAATTGGATTTCACAGTCTGCTAGAACTGTGGGCAGCCAGCATTTCAAGCTGCAGGTAACCCTGCACATGGACGTGGGGCTCCTGAGAAGCTCCAAGGAATCACAAAGTATGAGAGACCCACCTGTCAGGAAACCTCCAGTTTCAGTGAAGGAAGAAATATGTGAGAACCACAAATAAACCACTTTTTAGAAGCTTCATAAGAGCATAGTTCTTTGAAACAACATGAAAATGTTATTTTTGTTGGTTCTGGATGGGCTGGAGGCATTTGCAACTGACTCCCCTATTTTTGATGTAGGCAGTGGATAACAATTGCATATTTGAATCCTGTACACAGTTGTTTTCTTCTGTTTTCTCTCTACAAACCTAAAAGAAAATAACAGGCAGAGTGATAGGCTTTAAAAGATAACATTTGCCACACAGTTATCTTCCAGCAATGTCCACTTTTCCATGTAATTGGAACTGGAGGTGTCTGTGATAATTGATTAGGAAAATATTGACTAACTGTTTGTTGGGGGTTTTCTTTTCTTTTATAAATAAGGTTCACAGGTTTACAATATGCTTCCTATTAACATTGTCTTGTCAAGACTATCAGGCTCAGCTTTAAACCCAAGAGTCCCGGAAGTAGTATAACCAAGAAATAGAGTTGGTTGTCTGTATAAGAAAGATACTGAAGGAGATGGGAAAGGTACACTCAGGCAGGTAGCAGTGAAACAGAAGCTGAGATTCATTACTGGAAGGTTCTCCAGGGATAAAAAACCCAACCAACCAACCAAACAAACAGAAAAATCCAACAACAAACAACCAAATGCAACGTGTGCTACATTTGCATTAGCAGGAGTCAAGTGAGTAGCAAGGTTGAGAGATGGAACTACAACTAGTGGTAGGACCCAGGACAGACTGTTATCAGGCCTGAAAGAAAACCCTTTGAGCAAACTCAGAGATTCATAAAAGGTGCATGCTAGTACTGGAGAGGTCAAACAAACTACTATCTTATGGAATGACAAGGAAAATCGGTTTACAGTTTTAGAGAGCATATGGTGTTAGAATAATCACTGACTTTATTTCACAGCACTGGAACCTGCCATTTTTTGACCCAAGCCTGAAACAGAGTAATATCTTTAATCTGCTTTAGTCATAGTATTTTTGCCCATAAAGTCCTCATCAATCTTATCTTGAAATCTGGGACTGTCGTCACTGTTGTCCTACTGTTTGTATTTTCACAGAACTTGGAAATTGTTGCTATCTATGGGGATAGGGTTGCTTTCAGCGTTATGTATAAACAGTAGTAAAAGATGATTCCTGTAGAGTTTGGGGGTTTTTGCAGAATTTAGACTTGAATGTTGCACACAACATTTGAAATCAGAAAAATTGTCCTTGTGTAGCGGCACCTTCTGCAAATACTAGAACATTAAAACCCACAATTCCCCCTTCTTAGATCCAGAAGAACCATGATTTTTCAACACCTATTTTCTTCCAGCTGAGAGCACACTCAAGCTGTTCCTGGTGTGCTGTAGCAGTTATAGACCACTGCTAACTTGTGTCTTGAAAATAAAACTTAAGAGAAAAGGTGACTCAAATGCAGAAAAGAAGAGTGGGGATTAAAATTTTCTACACTGTTAACCAAGATGAAA
Organism: Calidris pugnax; assembly: GCF_001431845.1. NCBI lineage: Eukaryota > Metazoa > Chordata > Aves > Charadriiformes > Scolopacidae > Calidris > Calidris pugnax. The sequence continues at coordinate 2,244,393 of NW_015090797.1, read as the reverse complement.
ACAGTGCAGCTCTTGATAGCTGTATTTTTTTCCTATTATGAATAACTTTTTATGTTGGGACTCGTACCACTGTTTGTATGTTCACACAATTTCAGGGAATGGCTACCTGTGATACTGAAACACAGGCTTGATGTTTATTTTCTAATTAAACCTCTTTTATCTGGCCCAAAAGTTGCTTTCAGCAGCGTTTTGGCAGGAAACTTTAATTACTATGTCTATCATAAACACAAATCCAAGATATAAAGTAAACTGGATTCATATTCTAATAGCTATGGCTAGGGCATGCTTTTGCTTTCTAGCAATGGGATGAAAATTCTAAGCACCCCATAGGAAAAAAGAACACCAAATAGATACAACAAAAATACAGTAATAAGTATCCCCTTGGATACATTCCTGATCTTCGATGTAAATAAACCAGATTATACCCCCAGTTTCCATAGATTATGTTTTAGATTTTTTTTCCTAGATTAGAAGATGGTTTCCAAAGCTCCGCTGTCAGCTGTACATCCTTGTAAGTGTGAAAGTGGTATGAAAAGAAGGCGCTGTAGTAACATTGAAGAAAAAGTGCTCACGTGTGTTGCTAATTATGCTAGATTATGAGGCTTTCACAGTGATTGTTATCAAGGGCCCAGAAACACCTGCAAACACAAAAGAGAGCTTGAAAATTTCCTGACAGAGCTTATACTCCAAGCTCACTAGACTTCAGAATGACTTTAGTGGATGTACTCATAAATGGTGTAAATCAGTTAAAAGTACCTAAGCTGTAAGACCGCAGTTGATGACCCTTTTTTTTCCTTTTTACTTTCCCATCAGTCCATGTCAGGTGTTTAGTGTTAGAGGTCACAGCCATATTAGATCATCTCTTGTTTCCTAAATGTGGGGGTTTTTTGTCCTTCATCACAAAGTAAGTATTTGATGAAGCTAATAATGTTACAAATAATGTACTGCTGATTCTTGAGAAGATAATTAGAAAAATCGTACAATGGCTTTTACAGTTCAAGGAATAGATGCCCCAATAAAATTATAAATCAAATCACCACTTTACAAGCAAATATAAAATGGTGAAACATAACATGAACAGGTATTTAATATATGTGCACGCAGGGTATCTGACAGGCAAAATGAAATGATGTATATATCATGTAGTTGGATATACAGTGTTCAAGTATTTGCATTCACTGGCATTGAAAGGGGGATTGCCATTCATTATCAGTCAGTTATTACTACAATGAGGTGGGCTTAAAAGCAAAATACAAATTCTGTTATTTTAGAAATTTGTCCTTGTCTTTCTCCAGAAATAGATTTGCTGCATTCATGAGAGGAAAATGAACAAAATGATTCTTAAGAAAGAAAACAGTTTGGATATAATTTTGTAATCACAAACTATCTTGCAGTTGTGAGGAAAAAAAAAGGAAGAAAAGAAAATATTGAAACAATATAAGTTCAATCACTTATACTGTTCCATTAACGATATAACAAATCATAAGAAGAGTGTTGGAAGTTATTCTTCTGCTTAGAGTGAAATATGACCATCCTCCTCTGGTGTATTACAAATTTAGAAGCTGCTGTAGAGCGAATATTGAGACAAGACTGTCCAAAACTATTGTTCAATAAAGATTTACTTAAAATTAATAAAGAGAATTAGGAGAATGCCACATATCTAAAGAAAGAAATTGAAATGAATGTGTTCAAACAGTTTCTTGAAAAGTGTGAATTTTCAAAGCAGGCACCTTTCTTGGTACAATCTGATTTCACTGTCAACACGCTTCTAAGTGGCTTAACATATATTGCCCTCTCCATAAGGCTGAGAAGTCCCTGAAGGATTATGAAAATCTGAATTCTATTTCTTCTGACCAAATGTTTGAGGAACAGGAGGTGGGCAAAAGTCAAAATCCTAGATGTGACATTTATCTCTTGACACTTGTTTTGTGAACGGTTTTAGAAGATAAATCCAATTCTGAATGTCTTATCTCTCCATTTTAAGATGAGTTGAGCCCACACATTTAAATTTGGAATGGAAATGTTCTTAGATGAATAAAAATTTCCTATCATCATCACTAGCTGGGCAGCATAAACGAGAGTAATTTTTTTCAGTTAAAAATTCAGACTGGAGAATAAGATCCTGTAGATCAGACTCCTTCTGTATGTAGAAGATCAGTAGTTGTACCAGGGACAGAGGGAGAATTTTAATCATATTTATAGAAGCCAGGAGCAAGCAAAAAGTTAAATCCTGACAATGATGTTTAATATTTCCTGATAAAAAGACCTGTTCTCTTTCTTTTTTTACAAAACCAAACAATGCAAATCTAAATTCAGATGCTTCAGAAGAAATATAGGTGAATCTAGGTCATCTCTGAAGTGTAAGGTATTGTATCTGAAAGTCTGAGAACATACTATGAATATTCAATATGAAAGATTTTTTGGAATTGTCTGGTTTTTTTATGGCTACATGAATATTTAGTCCATTGGAAACCGGTATGAATTTACTGTTAACTTGGGATAGAGAGAAGTCCTGAAAAGAGGGACTTGGGGATACTGGTGGATGAAAAGATGGACATGAGCCAACAATGTGCACTTACAGCCCAGAAAGCCAAACATATCCTGGATTGCATCAAAAGAAGCGTGGCCAACAGTTCAAGGGAGGTGATACTCTCCCTATGCTCTGCTGTCATGAGACCCATATACTGCATCCAGCTGTGGAGTCCTCAGCACAGGAAAAAAAATGGTCCTCTTGGAGGTGGTCCACAGGAGGGTCACAAAAATGATCAGAGGGATGGAACACCTCTCCTATGAGGACAGGCTGAGAGAGCTGGGGTTATTCAGCCTGGAGAAGAGAAGGCTCTGGGGAGACCTTATTGGAGCCTTCCAGTACCTAAATGGGGCCTACAGGAAAGATGAAGATTAATTTTTAGCAAGGCCTGTTGCTGTAGCACAAGAAGAAATGGCTTTAAGCTAAAAGAGGGAAGATTTAGACTAGATATAAGGAAGAAATATTTTACACTAAGGGTGGTGAAGCACTGGAACAAGCTGTCCAAAGAGGTGATAGATACTCCATCCCTGGAAACATTCAAGGTCAGGTTAGACAGGGCTCTGAGCAGCCTGATCTAGTTGAAGATGTCCCTGACCACTACAGGGGAGTTTGGACCAGGTGACCTTTAAAGGTGTCTTTCAGCCCAAAGAATTCTATGAATCTACGGTTCAGTTCTATAGGACCACCACGTATTTCAATCAACTAGCACAAACCTTTGCCTTACTGTGCTGTTGTCTGAGCGGCTGTTTTGTTCCTGTCTTGCCGTAGCTTTCAGGGCTTAACTAATGTAAGCATCATGCACAGCCATACAAAATCATTTAAATTATGTATGATTTTCTTCCACAGGTGCTAAATTACTATATTCACTCTTATTCAATTAAACACGGAAACTAAAATGTCCCCTTTAACACATGCTGCATATTGCAAATTTAGCATTATAGATGATAAAATGCTTCTAGGCAGCTTTCCTACATCCTCTCCCTGAGATTTTCTGATCCAAAGCTCTTGTGTTAATATGATTCTATGCATGTCTGCCTGATGTGTGAATGTGACACACTTTTAAATCTCTGTTTTCATTATATATGTGAACTGAGCTTTGTTAACCCAGCAATAGTTACAGTTGTATCGAACTGTAAAAATTCTAACTTTACCCCCAGGGTGGCTCTGGGATGTCCATAACCTTGAGAGAAACCCACCTCAAACCTACTTTGGCACCAGGAGCTCCCTCAAGCTGTGTTGGCCATGGCACAAGCTGCCCAAAACAAAGGAACCTGCATGACACCTCCAGCAGGGACAACTTTCCTCTTCGTACTGCCTGTGATGCAGGTGGACAATGCAGTTACTTGGGTCACTTTTGGATGGTAAATGCAATGAGTTGTAACGTACTGGCCTCCTGATCTCTGAAGGTAAGGAAATTATACTGCATTTGTCTTCCTTATGTCATTTGGAAGAGATCATCTGTAGCCCCTGTGTGAAGATTGTCTGATGCAATCCTCACAGAAAATACCCTCAGTGATCTGAGGAGAAACCTGTAAGAGGTTTTTCTTTCATGCTGAATGTTATTCTCTGTGTCCTCACAAAGTTTTTATGAAATATATTGCTAATTTGAGAATAAGTATTCAAGGAGTGGTGAGGGCAGATTAAATGTAGGTGAGATCATAAATGGCAGTGGTAACTTTGACGTGACATAGAGCAGGATCCACAAATTATTTCTGCATGGTTACAGTCTGTCCATATAGTCACTTGGAGAGTATGTTTTCCTTTTTAAAGCTTCCTGTAGAACAATAGGGAAGCTTTGGGAAAGACGGGGAAAATCAAATCTTCATCCCTGTAGTCCTTCATTCCAAGAATTTACAAAGGACTTGCCCCTTATCCAGCCTGATTCATCTGTTGATTCTTTCAGAGACATTTGGTTGCTGAAATGACTTTTACAACACTTATCCAATACGTGCAAAGAAAGCATAAATGGCAAAAAGGAGCTAAGGGTAAAATTTCTGCTCTGTTCCTTCCCTCGTGCTGGAGTGAGCTGCTAGATTCTGAAGTTCTTTGATGATATTCAAATCTGTACCAAGGACTGGCCTCTCACCTATACATCTAAGGAGCATTTCTGAATTCTAACCACAACTTCTACATTTCAACAGATGCTTATCCCCATGGACTACCTGAAATGTAAAAGATGCAAGACTACTTCCTGCTTTGATTCTGACATTGCTCTGTTACAATTCCAAATGTTTCTCTTTGAGTGTTTTGTTTCCTTTGCTTTTAGAAGTGAAATGTGAGAAGTATTTGGGACTTTTTTTTTCTAGAATGTAAACTCCCACTCAAAACTTTGAGAGGATTGTTGTCAAGCTGAAGCTAAGTTACGCTCCACAGTCTGGTGAAATAATCCATTCTATATCCACAGCTGACTTTTTTACAGGCATGAAACTTACCCTGCCTTATGCACCTGAGAACTTTCTCTGCCTACAATACCCTGGCTCTAGGAAAAGGATTCTTTTCCTGCTTTTCCTGTGTGTCTTCTGCGTGACTGTGATTAGATGACATCCTTCTCTTTGTTATGTATTTTATCTACCCACCATAATAGAATATGATTTGCATTTTACTATATATATTGTTACAGTATGTAGTTATGGGAACAAAAGTACTACTATGATACCAATCACAATTACAATAATCATATCCCCATTAGAGTTCATAAAGCACAAGTCATTGATTGTTTAAATGCAATAGGGACTGGCCAATAAACATATAATCAAGCTCATTAAATAACTTTTATTCTTGGATCACCAGAGATTGAAATCCAACATGATTTACCATGTTAAAATCATTTTCTAAAAACATAGCTTTTTCAGGGAATTTCTTAATCAGCCCCCTTATAGTTGTCACCAAAAAGTTCTAGCACAATAATTGTCTCCAGAACAACAGATTAGAACCTTTATTTGAGAATTAGGAAGAGTGTGAAGATTACATTGGTAACTAAAGCATAAATATCTATAAAAATAATCCTTTTATGGAAGATCATTATAAAAGAACAGTACCAAAAATACATGGTACTTATTCAGCTTCAATTAAAAAAAAAAGTTAAACCAGGCATGAAAGCCCTATTAAAAAATTTACAAAGTCCTACTTTAAGTCCTCTTATTAGCTAATAAAACCAGACTAATAATTTACAAGATTTCCATGTCATTTTATATCCAAGATATTTATTAATTTATTTATTAATTTATTTATAAAAGATATTTATTAATTTAAAAATCTGAGTTTTTTTCTTGTTGGTATAGAATGCTATATTGACTTAACCCCACAATAAAAATTGACATATAGGCAAGGAAATGCCATATATGGTAAATCTTCACCCATCTCCCTTGAAATAGGTTAAATGTTGTAGCAGATTGGCTGGCAGTATTATGGGACTACTATCAAAAAATATGTGCAGGACAGGACAAATTCATTCATCTAGGTTAGATTCTCTGCATAATCCTAGTGGCATTTTTACCGTCAAAGACAAAAGAGAGAACAAGTAATAGTTCTGTGATAGATGTTATCTTGCCAACTTCCTTATCTGAGGCAGGCTTTTCTATCAAGTTTTCCTTCAGAAGAGGAGCCATGTTAAGTGACCACACAGCCTTCAGCTTGTAAGATGGTTTCTTCTGACCACAGCACCCATGTTTTGCTCCTTACAATGGTAATTTTTTTCATTCTTTTTTCTAACTTTTGTTAATAAATGTAAATTTTATTTTTCAATACCTGATTCAAATAAATAATTCTCTTCAGTTTGAAGATATATAGAAGTTAGGTTTTTTCTTCTTTGGTCATTTTACAAGACACTTATTTTTGTTGTCAGTCCAGATAGACTCATACTAATGAAATAGAAAGAGCCAGGGCACAGGTACAAGCAGTGACAATTGATCATCAGACAGGTAAAGCATTATAAAAATCCCATGAGAAAGTTTTGGTCCATGCCAGCTAGTATGCTCAAATATAATGCCCAGGTAGGGACTGGAAGTAGCTTATCCAATTACTTAATAAAATACCATGCTGGCTAATAATATTCCTTAGTGACATGTCCTTGATTTTTGCCCAAAAGGCATGAGTAAGGAATTTGGATAGCACATCTTTCTGTTTTAACTCCATTTGATGCCTGAAAAAAATTCAGTTTTAATATCCTCCAGGATGCTAGAACTTGTGCCAGATAAACTTTTCAGAAAGGGTCTGCCAGTCATCTTTAGATTTTTTTCAGCCAACTCTGCATTTCAATAACAATTTTATATCATATTTGAAAATCTATTCCAGTAACTTCCTCGTTGCCTAAGTTGGAAGGGAACTTTTCAGATACTCTAGTCCAACCGTCAACCTAACATTGACAAAAGCCACGGCTAAACCTTATCTCTAAGCGCTATGTCAACCCATCTTTTAAATACCACCAAGGATGGTGACACAACCGTTTCGCTGGGCAGCCGGTTCCAATGCTTAACAACCCTTTCAGTGTAAAAAATTTTCTTCATATCCAATTTAAATTTCCCCTGGCACAGCTTGAGGCCATTTCCTCTTGTCCTACCACTTGTTACTTGGGAGAGAATGTTAGCCACTGTTTTTTGTTTAGAGAGGTTTAAATGACCCCTTTCTACTATATCAGGTCTTTGGTCTTCACTTCATATAATTTCACATCAAAAATCTGAAAGTCAAAACAAAATCAGAAAGATCCAGATTGGGACTGTAACATAAGAAATCTTGTGGAACAAGAAGCCTGAGAAAAACAAGATTTTTAATATGTTATGCTACTGTGCAATACTAAGCAGTTAACTCTAATGTTTTTCATACAGAGACTTCAGCCTGCTTCATCTCTTAAAAAACAGTGAGCACAATAATTTTTAAACTGCTTTTAAGGAATACAACCACAATTAGTGCTTACACTGAAATGTAAAGAATTAAGCAGGGATTTCATTCCAGTCTTTTTTCCATTCACTCAAATATTTTTTATATATTATTTTTTATAAAAAATCCTTACTCTGTTTGACAGTCTTATAGATGGTATTAATGTCAGTAATCACCATCCTTTCTTGAAAAGAAAGAGAAATTTGTTGAGAAGGGCAGTTGTTCTCCTATTTCCTGAGATAGAAAAGAGAGAAAAAGGTGGGGGGAAAAGAAAAGAAAATAAAATCAAAAGGAGAAACAGCTTCAGCTTTTGTTCTTGATTCTTACATAGATGGTTGCTGCTAGAAAAAAAAAAGAAAAAAAAAAACAATCATAAGATGTGGTTTTATCAGCTACTCCAAGGTCTGGCAAACTTTTGTCGATGTCATAGCATTTATGGTACTGCTTTCAATTTCTTTTTTTGGTCTCAAGCTCACAGCAGTACCACAAAAAATCTGTCTTGGCTGGCAAAGTCAGACTGTTTTCAAACAGAAAGCAGGAAACAGAGATAGGAAAGGAACAACTGAATGGAGAAGAAAAAAAAAAAGGAAATTAGAATGGATGAAAATTAGAAAAGTGGCAAAAAAAAGAATGAAGTCATAATTACAATCACAATGTTTAGCATAAGATTGAAGATTTAACCAAGGCAAGTATAGGTATCAAAATTCTTTACAATTCTTTGGTCCTCTTTCATCCTAATCCTGAATATTGGTGTGGTGGAGGCTCATGATATTTGGAGACAATTATTATGATGCCAGGATGCGATAGAAGGAAGAGACTGGCATGTAGCTGGCACAGTGGCCCAGTTCACCTCTTCCTGTGTATTCTCTCCAAAGGAGTCAAATTATGAGTCATCAAAGGATTTTAAGAATAGTCTAATTTTCTACATTACTTTTTTATTATAAAAGTCAAAATTTTAGACTCTCTGATTTTGTCCACTGTTTCTGGTCCCTTCTTTCTCTTATTTACCAATATTGTCCAGTACAAATTATCCCTGGAACTGTGAGCCATTAGATTAATTCGGTGTTTTAGGGACTCCAACATTTTTTATCTTTCAAAAACAACATAATGGTAAAGACTGAATTTGAATTTTTTACCTTGAGCAATTTAGATTATAGACCTAAGACAGCTGAAATTAGGCCAAGTCCTTCACTTTCAAAATATTTTACACTGCATAAGACATAGATATTGCTGTGGTCCTAGAAACTGAAAATTCATCAATTTCTCCTGAATTTTATGCTTTATTAAGAAGTTTTGTACATCTGTACTCACCAATTTCAAAAAGGAGGTGACACTTCACTGCAGTAAGAGAATAAATCAGGAATGCATCATTGACTATGACAATACAGTCACTAACATACATAGTTATTGCAATATATTTTGACTAGCTGGTAGATACCTGTATATTTCTAGTGCAGAAAAATAATAATAATTATCTCCTCAAAACTCAGAGCATTTTCAGGACCAAAAGGCAAAGTCATTACAGGGGGCATGTAGGTCACTTGTCACTTTTTCCTTTTTTCAAATAAGCATATATTTCTAGTTAATGGGTATTAAAACACACACTATCTCATTGCAGGCGCTATTCTTTAAATTATTTTCCATCAGTGAAATCACAGAAACCTAACCACTGTTCTTTAGAGAACCTAAGACTGAATGTCAATAATCTAGGAAAACCAATGAAAAAACAATAAATTGAATACTGTCTTTTCTTAACTCATCACACTCATAAGTGGGGGAAGTTAATGGTAACAGGATGCCTCCAGTTATAAATAATATTTATTGTATCATTATGCTATATCACAGCTGCTAATAAGACCTAGGATAAAACTGCATGGTAAAGTCTGCCCCTGAAATGGCTCATGATCTGAATGAAAACATGCTTTATCAACATAAACTGAAAGTGCCAGAAAGGTATAAGTTGCCTGCTGGAGTACTGCTGATTTGATGGAAAATTGCTGCAAAGAATGAGCTAAAATGAATATGTTCAAAGTAATCTAAGATGCAAATGTAATGCATTGCTCCAGGAACTCTACTTGTTTTTCAGCGTGACAGTTCACTGAACTGTACTGAGTGGTAGTCAGAAAATGAACAGATCTATTTTAACTTCAAGCAGATCTCAATGGCTGCAACTGGCAAAAAGATGATTCTTAGCAGTTGGAGATGACGTCCTCCTTCTCTGCTTCAGTTAAGCAGAAAGGATTTGGAAAGTAAAAGTAGACTTCACTCTGTGTATCAGACATATAAACAGAAGTGCTGAGGAATTTTTAAACTAGAAAAAAATGCTGAAAAGAATGACTTGCAATAAAACTTTGCTGGTTAATGATAAAAAAATACATTTTTTAACACAAAATTGTAACACTAAAGCACAGAATATCATTGATCTTCCTTTGAAACAACAACAACAACAAAAGATGAAATGCAAACATCTTCTCATTAACAGAACAATAATGAAATATGACATTATGCTTTCATTTTGAAATAGATTCTGATACCTTTACCTATTTTCAACAGAACTTATGAAGCTGGTGGAAACAGTTATTGAATCTAATACTTGTTAATGTATGTAAAGACAACATAATGTGTCTCATGAAACACACATCCGTTCATCAGCTACTGTATATGATTCCAATTATATTGGGAATACAACCTAATTTTATTGACACCTTTAGGACATACTATCAGTGTTTCGTAAAAATTTACATTTGGAAAATTATTAAATCTCAATCTTTTCATGTTATAACAGCGTGTAACCAAATAACAGGCTGTTAGGTCAGTTTTGTTGTTGGTAGGAGTCACAAAATAACACAGGACTGATTTACAATTATGAAGGAGATGGAATCTTTACAAAGAAATAGAATGCACAATACTTGAAATTCAGTAATGAGTTTAATCATGGATAATTTATAATTAGAAGACAGGCTTTTTCAGCTTTAAAAGACTGATCTAATATTCTGTTGAGAGGTAAAATTTTAAGATTGTTTACAAAATATTCCATGTGAAGATCATGTTTTATATAATTTGCTAAATATTTTTAAATTTACTCTCTAACTTCTAGAGACTATTCTAGTTCTCAGATTCCCTTGATTCCTAAAAATCCAGTTTCACAACAAACAGCAGTTTCTGACCTTCATCAATTTTGCTGGTCAAAAAAAAATGGCAAATTACTTAACAATGTCCATGGTTAAAACTCATCAGCTGATTTGTCTATTATTGACTAAATGTTGTTAAAAAAGATGGAAAAGCCATTGTAATCTTTCACATATATGGAAATGTACCGAATATCTGTCTTGTCTGAGCTTTGCGGTGCAGTTGGCTAATACCCTGGAACTTAATAAAAGAGATATTTAAAGAAAGTGCAACAGAAGAGTGAAGTCTTATAATGAGACTGGGAAAAAAAATATAGGGAGGATCAGCTACTTCACCTGGAAGACTTTGCCTGCTTTTTTACACTTTGTTTTGAAGCATGATGACTTCACTGGACCTTCAGTTTCTGATTGTGCATTCCAGATAGCAACAGTAACTTAATTGTGCATGCAAGCAACAACATCTGGCCTTAACACTTTCTCGTGATATATGTCTTTATAGGTACAGCAGGTATTATGTATGTTGTTTCACCTTCAACTTAATAATGTGTTTCTAAATCCCATTTAAAAAACTTGTGCTAGCTTGAGGAAAAGGAATACAATCTTCTTCTACATATCACTTTTTCTGAACAATTTTTTTTTTTTTGCTTGAAAATATTCAGGCAAGCAGGATTTTACAGTAGGTCTATGAAATACTGTTTGCTATACAAGGGTGGGGGAACTTCTCCCACAGAGACAATTAAATGAGCCAGACAAGGATCTGGCTGTCATCTTTACAGATAGGACAACATATAAACTCTCACATTTAATTGGTGCGAATGTGACAAGAGAAAACTGAACATAAGGTCTCTAGACAGCCAATAAATCTGGCTTGTGTCTTTCTCCCTCAATCAAAGACAGAAACTGCCTATTTTTATATCTTGGGTTCATGTACAAAATTTTTGTGTGTGCAAAATAGGGCAAGAAGGAAAGATTTTAACTGGACAAAAATGTCATAAGTTTAATTGTATTCCTCTAATGCCTAAAAAATTATCCCAATCCAAAGTCCTTCTGAATGGATCAAAACTTCTGTGATTTTTGTTTGTTTTTTAAAGTCTCCTCCTATTTATTAATTCTAGGTCAGACAAGCCAGAAATTTATCATTCCACAGACATTTCATTATTCATTTTTTCTCTTCTGTTAGGCACTGTACATCTCTAAGATAATATATGGTCTCTAAAGGAGCATAACGTACACAGAATTGAAGGGGAAATGAAGGCACATACCCAAAGAACAACTTGCCCAAGGTCAAAGAGTGGTTGTTATTGACAGAGGAAGAAATAAATCCCAGCTGCCCTGTGTTCCAGGCCAGAACCAGGACACTGAATGTATCACCTCTTTATCTGATAAGGGCATGATAAAATTTAAGGAAGCTTGGGACCAGAAGTAATGCTGAATTTTCCTTTGTTTCCTTGGCTTAGTCTCTCAGCCTTTTCCGAGCATCTCATATAAATCACATTAGCAACTAAGAAATGCCTGCTAGGTCAATTGCTGTTGATTCACAATCTTTCCTCTCCTTTAATGCCCCATGAGACTGTGTTGTATTCTCTGTGTGTAAAGTAGTCCATATGGAGTGACTTCCACAGACACCACAAGATCTGCTTCTTTCACCAAAAGTGACCTCTCCAGTAGTCAGTGTAGAGTTGGGTAAGGGATAAAAAATGCGAGGCCACCAGCACTATCACAGGAAATAAAATAAGTCATCTGTAGAAGTAAAACTTTAAGCAATATGCCATATAATACTCTATATAGCTCTATAAGAAAGCTATCTTCAATAAGTATGGCATTTTCTCCCTCAGCTTAATACACACCAGCTGAAACATTTGGGCTAAGTCTTTGAACCTTAGTGGTAATATAGAAATGGAAACAAACCATTTCCAGTTTGTCACTTTAAACTTTCCCTCCTAGGTTCATGTTTTAGTATCCTTCCATTCAAATTTGTCATTTCTTCCCATGGAATGAAGTGCCAATGAAAGGAAATGGAAATGGAGGAAATTGAAAAAGGGACTTACTCTGGTGATGAGATAGATCAGAAAAGTTTCTGTTCAGGATGATGTAGGAAATGGCACAAGGTACCTTGTATGTAAATTTTGCTAGCAAAATGACTGAAAGTGCCTAGATTTCTGGGTAGCTGTATTTTAAATATTTCAGAATAAACAATGGTCAGTAATCCATAAGGAATAAAAACAATTTCTGTTATCTTTTTTTAGTTATTTAGGTGTGCAACTTTCATTTAAAGTGTTTCTGACAATCTTTTCTGTGAGCTAAACAGGACATTTGAAAAATAAGCCTTGAAGAAACACAGTAATTTTCATAATATCCTTTTATTCTACATGAACTCCTAATTCATGTGATGAATGGTAAGTTTTGTAGTGTTAAAAATCATTATGTGAGGTAATAACTGTGAATATATATTAATATTTTCCTATTCAATATTCATATCTGTAGCAACCCTTCCATAAACTGCAAGAACTAGAAGGCAGAACTTAGTTCAAACTAGTAACCGAGCAAACAAAATTATTGCTTTACAGAAATATTTGACTTAACTCTTTCATCACTGAAAAGATTTCAAGCTAAATACTAGTCATATATTGTAGTAAAGACAACTTAATCTACTTTTTCTTTGATATCCAGTTAGCATAGAGGTCACTTGATACTATAATTTCTGTAGCCTTGCAATCCTACTTCAGTTCCTCAGCTCTTTGATAACCATATAATAACAGATGGAAAAATTACTTCTTCCTATGGATGAACCGAAAGGTTTAGCCCTTGAACTCCCCTTGGAATGAGGGATGTCCTTATGAATTAGGCAGATGCTCTTAACTTTGATAACCTTCTCAGATGTAATGTAGTAAGTTTCACTCTCCTGGCAGAGAGGGGGAAATATTAAGAAGGGGTATGCTGCAATATGATTTTATGATAAATTTATCATAATGTCTGGGTGCTATGGAACAGAATTCTTATGGAATACTGACACATACTTAAAATTTGGTTATACTTGGAAATGGTAAAAAAAATCTTTGGAATTTTTATTCACATGGTCTTGTGCCTTCAAATCCACACCCTCTTATCACATCTGCAGTTTCCTAAAAGAGTGAAATTGCCAGTAAAAAATAAACACAGGATGTTCAGAATAAACAACAAACAAAAAGCAAACAAAAAAGTTCAGATCTTTCTCAGCAGGAGGCTGTGTGAAACTAGATATTTGACCTAAGTTTCCTAGAAAAGAAGAAAAGAAGTACAAGAAGAAAATGAGGTAAAAAGTAGAACAAGCAGTGCTTCAATCCACTTCACGGAAAGTACTTGGGAGGTCTCACAATATAAAGGTACTTTGGCTTTTCAATAACTTGAAATTAATTAATTTACCATTTCTGTGAGTCTTCAACTTGCTTATTTCTTTGCACAGACACTTGTGATGTCTCTGCAGGTATAAATTAATAAGGTTTTAATGTATTTTACCACTTTTTCTTCCACACTAAGTTTCTATTTTAACTGTGATCACATAATCATAAAATTAGAATGTTTTCAGATTTAGTTACTTTTTAACTCTCTTTACATTGATTCTTAGATGACTTTATTACATAAATAAATAAATAAATTGATAGATAAAAAGGTCAGAGTAAGATAAGGTATGGACAACTATTCTTAAAAAAGAAAATCCTAATGAATGTCTTGGTCAACATTGTCATTCTGCTTATCTCAACCTCTACTAAAGCTGCAAGTTTTGCATTAAAAGCAGTGAAGAAGGCTTTGCAGTCCAAGAAATGAAATTGTAACAAGACTATGTCACAGCTGAGGTACTATTTCAGCCTGATAAAATGGGTATAGTGCAAAAATAAAGCAAAAGCATTCCAAGAGGAAAAAGATTTTTTGTTTATTTTGTTCCATCTTCCCATGCTCCATCAAAAGGTAAGATTGACATGCACTTCGACAGGTATATTTCAGAAAGCTAAATTTACTTCAATAAAATCAACCTTTAGAAAGAAAAACTAGTTAGAAGCAACAGATATATTCTTTATTGTAATAGTTTTATCTGGTCACTGTTTGTATAACACTAACTTTTCAGTAAGGACTGTGCTACAAGAAAAAAACTGGAGGATTAAAAAGGTAGTAACTTACCTTTGCAGAATGTTAGGTCATTAAACTAGTATCTGCTAGAAGCTAACCTCCCCACAGCATTAATACCTTATTTCCATTTTATGTCATTTCGTTCATAAACATAAATTTCTTATTCAATGGGACTCAAACACAGCCATGGAAGATGGTTTTGAAAACAGGTTAAATCTCAGAACTAGGATTTTCAAAAACCTGAAGACCTGACATGTAGTTTCCAGCTCATGACATAAAATGTGAATTTCAGCCTATTTCTTACCTCCAAAACACACTTGATTGATTGCTTTGGAATGTCTTCAATCATGACAGAGCTGTATTCGGGCACCTTGGAAATATCTGGTCTCACTCAATATACAGGCATAGCAGTAAAGTGAGTTAAGAGAGTAAAATGGATATTCCTTCTGCAATGCGAATGATTTTTGTGCAAACAAAAGACATCAGAAACAAGAAATGACATTTTTACTCCGATGTTATGAATATATTATTTATGGTGGCCTATAGAGCTGTAGGTGCTCAATGGAGACAGGAAGAAGCTAATTAGAAATTTTTATAATTTCTTGGTATCTAATTTACCTCCTGAGTTATCACTTGTCTCTTAAGAATCTAGGCCTAAGAATTTGCAACCTGTGTTGAAATGGAGTTGACATTTTTCAAGAAAAATAGCCATAACATGAGACTTCAAAATACCACAAGTTTAGATAGCTTTCTACATTTTTTTTGAAAATCCTATCCCTGAATAATCTGCTGGTATAGAATACACAAAGTGAGAAATGTTTTCCAGTACTGCTGTTTGTACAGAACACTAAATAATCATATTCTCTCAATGCTGCAATTAATATTTTCCGTTTACTCAACCTAAGGGCTGCTCTAATGGTTCTCACTTAAGTAACACACAAGATTTCAGCAACTGGATATATATGCAAAACAAAATAGTGGGAAGCAAAGATCAGGAAAGCGTCATGGTTTCTTTTTTCTTAGAGAAGCAACAACTTCTTTTAATGTTTTGAAATGCTGTCAAACTGGAATTTTGATAGCTGATTTACCCACTGACTCTTGGCTTTAACACTTCTTCCACCACCAAAGGCTGAAAATTCCTCATTAACACTACTGTGACAGATCATCATACCAGGTGGTACCACTAAACAATTAAGAACTCATTGAAAAGCTCTCACTTATAAGATAGTTCATTAAAATCGAACTTTCCTGTCAGATTATGCAAACCATAGCAATTTCCACTGATGTTCCATTTTGGAAAGTAAAAAATACGTGCAACCATTACACAACTGAGAACACTTACAAATAAGCAGAAATATAAATATAAAGAGGCATTAACAGCAGAAAGCACAGGGTATAATAAATAGAGCATGGAAGTATTTAATGAGTCAAGTCTTTCTATGAATTAGTGACTAATTATATTAATGAGTAGAATGGATTTTTCTTGTGCAACACAAATACTTTATGTGCAAACAAAAGATGTAAAATACAAGACATCTGATCTTTATTCAAATCAAACTGAAGTCTGGTCTTACTGTTAAGTGCAAATATTTTACCAAAGCTATCAGTGTTCTGCTTTTGAGGTTTATTGTTCCTGCAGTTGACAAATAATTGCTACTAAACATAAGATCTATGTGCAGGGCAAGAAGGACACTTACAGTGTCACGTAAGTCCTTCTGAAAGAAGACTTTTAAAGGCTTTTGTGAAAGCAATGCTTCATAAAATGAGTGTGAGCATATTGTTACTATTTGAGTAGTGCTTGTGGGGACTGGAAAGTAGAAAAAGCAGAACATTAGGAAATATCTATGTTTCATAGTTAAGTAAGGAAACCAGGGTTATGTTGTGGAATTGATTTTGCAGAAATTCAGATATCTCTACAAAGGAAACATCTTTGCTTAAGCATGCTCTCCAAATACACTTATAGTCAATAGCGAGAAAAACTCTTGTAAGCATATTTCATCAGACCCATTATAGCCACCAACTTTTGGGTGAAACAAAATTTTGTCTAGAAATGTCTTCTGTCCTCACCATCTACAAAGAGAGGTGGGATAATAACTTCACATGTAGTCATATACTTTGCATACATTTACATAGAAGAATCCATCCAAAGTTTTGGGTATGGTGAAGTAGGGAGTTTTGGGTATGGGAATAGGCAAAGTTGAAACATGTAAAGACCAAAAAGACAGAGAGAGAGGAGAGTTATTTTACCTATATATAGCAAACATGTAGCACAAACCTGTGGGAGCAATATGTCCAGTCTTCGAGTCTTGCTGCCAGCAGCTGTACTGCTCTTGGGACCAAGTTACAGCCTTCACATGGTGCTGCAACCTTCAGTGTTGGTATCACTACTCCTCCCAAGGATCTCTAGTGTGATAATTCACAGGGGCACACAGGGACAGTTCATAGTGGGAACCAATAAGCATTTGACTTTGGTGTCAAAATATTGTTGCAACGGTAAGACGACTTCCATGACCTCATGGGTGTGCTGCTGCTGTTGAACTGACAGCAGGTGTTCAGCAGAAGGCAAAACACTATTCCTGGCTCATAATATATTTTTCTTGGAGGGAAAAATCCTGCAAGAGAGACTGAAAAGATAGCATGGGTGGATATTTTTACTTCTCAGGAGAAGTCACCTGTATACCGTGACGGTTAACATCTGTACCAAAGAAAAACATTTCAATATATGACCAGATGCTAAAAATTCATATGAAAATCATCCTGCAAAGGCAAAAGTCATCTACATAATGTCTGTATGGCAGAGAACTCAGGAAGAACATGGTAGCCACCAAAAATTATGGAACTTCTTACTCCTAGAAAGTTTCAAGCTGTTACATATCTCTTGGATGCAACATAGGGTGTCGCTTCAACGAACCGTCTGGTTTGCACCTCACATGTGTGGCTGATTTCTGGCACTAACTTTTGGACCAAGACAGAACTGGAACAAGATCCTTGCCAAGTAAAAACTGGGTTGTTATTTTCTTGAAAGTTAAATCCACTTGTAACATGTGCACAATCCATCTTTCTGTTAGTATTAGTTAAGCAAGTACTAGCTGTACCAAAAGACCCTGAGCCAGTATTAGAATGGATTTATCAACAGGGGGTTGTTACAGGATTGTAGCAGCAGGGGAGAAAAATCCTGTGATGACATCTGGCTTGTTACTGAATCAGAGGGAAAAAAAAAAAAGCAAGCAAACAACTCTTTTGAGAAGCACCTCTTCAGAGAAAGTCGGCTGGAGGAAAAATTCTTCTGGGAAATGCATCTCAAGACATTCTTGTCAAAAAGATGTCTGGAGGAAAAAGAATTGCAAAGCAAAAATGTTTTTTTACATAAATCTAAGCACAATAGACATACTGAAAAATAAGCTAAGGTGAATAACCCTAAGAACGCGTATCCATATTAAACTCCAAAGCTGGGGAAAGTAATGAAACTATTGAGTGATATTGTGCAGCAAAACTTGATCTGTTATGGTTGGCAGACTCATGTGAGCTGCACATCAAGCCACATGAACTTCATTTTTATGTTTTATTTTTCATATCTTAAATGCATATTTCCCACTTGAAATTTGTTTTCTGGAAACATTGGTCACAATTTGCTGTTTTCACAATAAAGTACTAATAGCTATGTTGGTGAAGTAGCTTTAGAAATTTTACACTAAATTGCAAGTGAAAGAAATCCATAATATTTATGTAAATACAGTTTTTGCAAAGACTCAAATACGTGTCAGTGATACTGAAACAATGGTGATATAAAATGTATCAAATGATACTGAAACAATGGTCATATAAAATCAGAGTATATCAGGTTTTCTTTACAAAATCAGAAAATTTTACTCAGAAAAGTATGGTTTGCATTTGCAACCCATACAGGCTGTTGCATCTCATTCTACATTAATGCTTCTGAACAATGATCTTTAAATATCACTGACATAAAAGCTTTTGATAATTTTGTTGTCATGAATAACATTATTGTAAATTTAGGCTGTTTACCAGGCATATATAATTTAGTATAGCCTTGCAGTGGTATTCAACTTTTTGGGGGGAAGAAACAAATAAAATAATATTGTATGTATACATTTTCTTATATTTCAAAGGGATAGCAGACAATGACAAGTATTATTTACCACTACTATTGTGTCTAGAAGCCTTAGACAAATAGCCTGTTGTGCTAAGTACTGTATAAAGACACAACAAAATACAGCCTCCATCTCGAGGCATTGATAACATCAATAATACATAATATTAAAAGATTAAATGGGAAACAGAAAGAAGAAATATATGGGATTCATAAAAACTGTACTACAACAAACCATCAAATTATTCTAGGTATGTCTCCTGGTTTTTCCATACATGCAAGTTTTCATAGATTAATTTGTCTTTATGCTTTCTAGTAGTAACAAGGAGTCATGGCGACATCAGAATATAAACAGACAAATGAAGTCTTCTAATGGTCAAATTGCTCATTAAAAATATGTTATGGAGGAATTGCACCACATTTCTGTTCAAAAAGCCTGCAGGAGAGCAACAATACTGACTTTTGTCTGCCTCTTTCACTGTAAGTAAAATTGCATAATTTCTACATATTAAGTGATGCTGGATATTAATTCCTGTACATAGCTTAGGACTTTTATCTCTAGGCTTTCTCCCCCAGATTAATTTGAGAAATAGTGTTAATTCTATCAACTTAATCACCTTTTATATTTTTTTTTCTGCAGAAGATATATATATATATATTTAAATCTACCAGCCTTCTCCCCTGCAAAAATATCTGTATATCTTTGCCAAAGCCACCTTGAAAACCAGGCACTAGTGGGACTGAGCTAAAAGTGAAAACTCCATTTTCAGAAATAACTAAAAATACTGGACTTTGATTCAGTTGTCTACAAATGGATACATTTTCAGCCCATAAACTAATTTAATTCCCCCCTCTAATGTTGCTCACACTTCTTTATTGAGAAAAATATCACTTAGTGAAAGCCAGGGCTCTTACAGGAAAAAAAACAAGTTCAGTGATAATTTGATAATTTTTAATCAAAAAGTAGTTCTTAATGAAAAAAAAAAAATTATCACTGAAGGTACTATTTTACAAGAGAAAAAGGTCTAAAAAGGACCTTTTATTTTTTGGAAAAAAAAAATCAACCAGAATGCTGACAACAAAGTTTCAAAAACTTTTAGTATTTTTATGCTGGCATAAATATTTTAGGTGAAAAAAAGGAAAATTAGCTTTAACACTGTTCCTCCTTAATGGATGTACCTTTACTTGCATGTCCTACTACATGCAAATAACAGCACCAGAAGACTGGCCAACATGTACCTAACAACTTGTGTTCTGTTCACTTCGTTGGAATGTAAGTAGCCTTGAGGTGACTCCAGGGATATCAGTGTGTTGGTGGGAGGAGAGGAGATGGAAGGCAATGATTGATGGAGGCCCTAACCCCATCAGTACGGATGACATAACTCACAGCATCTAGCCCATTCTGTCAGTGCCTGTTTCATACACCCTTTCACAGATATAGGGAGGCCAGCATCAGCTGTCAAGCTGATGCAGAATACATCTACAAAGTCAGAGAGAGAGAGAGAGAGAGAGAGACAGTGTTTTTAGTCATGCTAAACTCAGATGGCTCCTTTGGTTTGGTGCTTATACTGTCCCAAACTCCGGGTGGCGTCCATCTGACACTGTAGAAATTGAAAGATGAAAGAAAGACACAAGGTTTTATTTCTTTCCTTTTCCTGATCTCTTTAGGATGAGAGAAAACAAAGCTGACTCCTCACTGGTATTCCAGCTTGGACAGATAGCCTTATGCCCTCATCTCCTGATTCTTACCTTACAGATGGAATAATAGAGGCTAGCTTTTGCAAAGCTCTTTTAAGCTTATTATTGAGTAACTTGTATAGTGCACAGACCAGTAGATTGAAGGTCAGCCCTGCAATACTCAGCCTGTGTTATCCTTGATCTTGGGATTTGTGAGGAGCTGGGGACCACCAAGTGACACCGAAAGACGTTTGTATCAATAGTGCATTACCAGAGTCCAAGCATCTTCCAAGCATCCACCTGCTATTTTCTGCTTAAGAAATCTGTGTCAATATATATCAAAAAATAACTGTTGCTATATCATTTCTGTTATGTGGAATGATATTTTATATGTAAAAGGTGTTTTCCCAGTATTCTGGTGATTTAGTTACTCAAACAGAGACTAGACAAAAAGAACAAAAAGAATCAGTCCTAGGCATGGAACCCATAAATACTTCAAATTTTTTCCACATCAGTTACTTCCTGGCTTTAGTTATTCTTTCCACTTATTGTGTGCTTTGTAAATGTTTTTTTTTTAAAAAAGGTTTATGTAAAGTTGGAGACCTAGTCCCCTGAAATACTTTGTGTTCCAGGAAACTCTAATACTTTGGAATACATGCATACACACACCCATGCACATATACGTACATTTAGACAATTTTACAGTATGTTACACATTTCATCTGGGGAAAATCCTGAATAAACTAGAAATTTAGTCTGCAATTCTAGTCAAGTAAAGTTCTTTAAAAAGAACATCTAACACACAAAAGATGTGTCATAGCAACCACAAAGAGTGTTTCTCAGGTTGAGAGAAAGGGTTATGGATGTGAAAATGAAAAAAAAAGGTGCAGAAATTATTGTAATTTGCATTTATGATGTGACCGCCTCCAGTACAGATTAAAATCGGAACCCCTACTAACAGTCACTTTCATAAAGCAGCTTGTGGTATCAGGAAAATGTCTTCTCTTCTGAACCCTACCTATTGAAATAACATGAGGAATACACAGAGCTCGGGATTCAGTGTCAATTAGAGAGCAGCTCTCTACAGTTTGCCCCTGTAGTAGATGTCAGGCAATGAAAGGTCACCAGCTGGATTTGGAAGAAAAGAGAATAATATGCTAATAGTGAAATGTGTCTGCTGTTTAGTCTTATTCTATATTTAATGAGATTATTATAATGCGGTTGCTATCTCAGGCTCATAAGAACACAGAGTACCTAAGGAATATCTTCTTCCCAGAAGCTTTTCATGAAGGAATAAATGCTGACTGTCCATAAAACACCATGTACCCTCTGTAACAATAAAATAACTGCCACGGAATTTCAGTGTCATCATGATAAAAGTCTTTAAAATTTTATATTCTGCAACGGTGCAGTACCACCTTTATATTGTGTTGGAAAACACCACCCTGAAATAAGGCAGAAGAGAAGGAATGCAAGCAAAATCCTTTGAAGCTTTAAAGCTTTAATAGAATGGTTAAAAATGTGAAGCATGCCATTTTTTTGTTTGTTTGTTTCGTAAATGTGTAGAAACTAGAGATGATCTCTCTAAATCAAACAATTTTTATTTATATTTTCTTGGATCTGTTCTCTGACTTACTTCAATTATTTCATGATCCCTAATGTATTTGTGCTATGCACATGGCCATGATAAACCCTAGTTAAAGGCTAACAGCTGAAGCACATTAGATGAATATCCTTGGAATTCAAACACTGCTACTTGTAAAATCAGAAATTAAATCCTATTCAAAACAACCACAAGTGGATGATCTTGCATTTTTAAAGCTGCAAAACCCAAAGGCTCAGCTTGCTCTTAGTCCCTTTACTGAGATCATTATCTTATCTAATGGCCTGAAATTGCTTTTCATATAGTCAGTCTGGTTCAAGCAGTTATAAAATCCTAACTCTGCTAACACTGCACAAAATTGAAAAAGGCTGGCCCATAAAGAAGCAAATTTCAATTAAATTCCAAGAGCGAAGCCAGTGTGTTGAGAAGTTTGGATGCCACTGTGGGAAGGTATATACTAGCTTGCAAGAATAAAACGTAGTCAATAATCTGCTTTCAAATTACAATGTCATGAACTAGAAAGGAAAATAGCCCTTATGTTACATAATTGTAGAATCATATGGAATCATAGAAAAGTTTTGGTTGGAAGGCACCTTAAACATCATCTAGTTCCAACCCCCCTGCCATGGGCAGGGACACCTCCCACCAGACCAGGTTGCTCAAAGCCTCATCCACCCCAGCCTTGAACACTTCCAGGGAAGGGACATCCACAACTTCCCTGGGCAACCTGTTCCAGTGTCTCACCACCCACATAGTAAAGAATTTCTTCTTAATATCTAACCTAAATCTACCCTCTTTTAGTTCAAAACTGATACCCCTTGTCCTATCACTACACTCCCTGACAAAGAGTCCCTCTCCATCTTTCCCGTAGGTCCCCCTTCAGGTAGTGGAAGGCTGCAATAAGATCTCCCCAGAGCTTTCCTTTTTCCAGATTGAACAACTCCAGATCTCTCAGTCTTCACAGGAGCCTGCTCCAGCCCTCTGATCAGCTTTGTGGCCCCGTTCTGGACTGATTTCTTCTTAATATCTAACCTAAATCTACCCTCTTTTAGTTCAAAACTGATACCCCTTGTCCTATCACTACACTCCCTGACAAAGAGTCCCTCTCCATCTTTCCCGTAGGTCCCCCTTCAGGTAGTGGAAGGCTGCAATAAGATCTCCCCAGAGCTTTCCTTTTTCCAGATTGAACAACTCCAGATCTCTCAGTCTTCACAGGAGCCTGCTCCAGCCCTCTGATCAGCTTTGTGGCCCCGTTCTGGACTGTTTCCAACAGGTCCATGTCCTTCTTATGTTGGGGGCTCCAGAGCTGGACACAGTACTCCAGGTGGGGTCTCATGAGAGCAGAGTAGAAGGGGACAATCACCTCCCTCAACCTGCTGGCCACACCTCTGATGCATCCTAGGATATGGCTGGCTTTCCGGGCTACCAGTGCACATTGCTGGCTCATGTTGAGTGTCTTGTTCACCAACACCCCCAAGTCCTTCTCCTCAGTGCTGCTTTCAACCTGTTTTCTGCCCAGCCTGGGTTTGCCCCGACCCACATACATGATCTTGCATTTGGCCTTGTTGAACAAGGACAAGTTAACAGTAAAGTTATAATAAACAATATCTTTTCTAATACCTACCCTAATAAATGATAACTTCTAAAAACGCTGCCCAAAATCCTGAATATCTCAACTACCTAAATAAATCATCTATTTTTCTTGCTATAAATGGCTCATTTTTACATTTACGTAACAGTCATTGTGCAATAATTACTTTTTTTTGTGAACCACAATTTATTACAACTGATTTTAGTAATAGAAGTTGCTGTATGAAGATAAATCAAGGATTCTTTATGTCAAAGCATAAAATATTGCTCCACTTGAACACAAAATCAGAATAAGCATCAAGTAACTTGGTTTTATATTACATGTCATCTGCTGCTATATGGAAAATTATGAAAACAATAATGTAACCTTCAGTATTATATTTTTTTTCCAAATTTCCAGGAACAATAAGAAGTTGTAAGTAGAACGTTTGCTTCTTGAAGAAGTTTATACCTCCTTACGTATCACATTTACAAAATAAAATGTTAACAAATGTACCTTCTGCTGGCAGTGTGTCAGCACTTTACAATTGGACAGTTGCTGAGTAGATACTTTTCGTAACTTGAAAGTAGATTGAAATAGTTGCTCTGTGAAATTACTCAATCATAAAAGTGAAGGATTGAAATTATTTTTGACCTCAAATCTTAGTGAAAGAAGGTCGCTGGAATCATTAAAGGACATGTGAGGATGCTTTGCATGTAATACCTTTTTCATCAGTAATTATTTTAATTAACATTTTTCACATTTTTTAATGGAAAACATTAAAACCTATTTATCTTTTTGTTTATTTCCTATGTAATTTGTTGTGACACTGTTTCATTCAGGTTTACTTGTTCAAGTGCCTGAAAACAGTGTTTTAAATTTCTTCTAAACATGAAAATATGTTGATTTTGATTGTACTTGGAAAAGTTCTGAAAGATCTACAGTTCAGTTATGAAGGGACATGTGAACAGCTAGATTTTAATTTCTGTGATGCAAATCAGTCAGTAGTTTTCATGAGTCATCGCTTCTTTTTCAAAGCACAAGTTTTCACACATTATGGGAGGCAAAGTGCAAGCACAATGACCAGCCTTGTGTCCATCAGCTACCGAAAACGGCATTTAAAAAAAAAAAAAAAAAGTAATGGATTTTAGTTTAGCAAATCTGTGTGGTTGTGTTTGGTTGTATTCCACAAGTTGCAAAGTTTTGCAAGAAAAAGAAACCAAGAGGTATCCAGTATATTTTCACTCTTAAATTCAGAGTTGATCAGAATTCACAGACGTATGGCATTACATCTTCTGTGTTTCAGTTCTTGAAGAAATGCCAGCACAGTCAGGTTTACTTTCTGATCTTGCAACACGAGGTTTGCCCAATATTTTGAAATTTTACTGAGTTCATCTATCTTATTACTTGATCAGTTTTCTGCAGTATGCTTGTTGTAACTCATTACAACAATGAGAGATATTAATGGAGAGATATTAATCTACTCTATCTCTAGTTACAGCCTGATAACTTACAACTGCTAGTCCTCACCCCTTACAGCCTCTAACCTGTAAAAGCAAATGTTCATCTTTCTTCTTTAAACCTCTTAATATTTTTCAATGACAGCATAACCTTTTATTTGGACTAGAAATGCTGTTTCTTTCCCAAATAAGAAATGCAGCTATTTACATTAGAATCTAGTGAATAAAAAGTATTTCCTGATACTAGATAGCAATACAATAGCATTGCTTAAAATCAGAGCTCCTCCTGGGCTGTAGTATCATTGTATATTTTTGTATGTAAGCAGTTTTGACTTGTTTCCCTTTTGAAATGGAACCCTTGAAAGCTACAGCTGCAACTATGAAAATGCATGAGGAGTTTAGAGTCTTTGTGAGTTTCCATTCATCTCCCTTTGACAAGACAGCAAGTTGTTTGTGAAAGACCTACATCAGATGCTTATGTTTATGCTATGCACTCCCATGGTAATAGCTTTCTCATTTTATTTCAAGGTTTAGATTTTTCTTTCCTTTTACAGTCATCTTGAAGTTTCAATAGAAGGAAGAGGTTCCTGTGAATATTCCACTCACTGAAATTTAAAATACAATGTATGGACTTTCAGGAGCAGTTTACCCTTTCCCCTAGGGGTGGGATGGCCGGACAACTGCAGACAGTGGTAGAAGTGGGGTACAGCTGTCATGAGAAGGAAGGTCAACCCCTGAGGTCACTCACCCCCCAACTTTTGCAGTGGGAGCCAGAAAAAAATAGAAATTGCATTTCCTATACAGACATAAAATATTAGGTGACTATGCACCATTCAGCCCTACAACCTAGAGATCCCAGCAGCCTGGTGTCCCTGGAAGATTTATGAAAGTGGTACAAATGAAAAAATAGTTTTGCGCACGCTTCTTCATACCTAAACCTCTTGATAATCCCACTTCTTGAGCCACATGCTGATCTCCAGGGCCTAGTGCAAAAGAACACAAGTGACGCTGACCAAGCATAACGAAACACAGAAGAAGACTACTGAAGCAATCACAGAAACTTGTTAATTATGAAATCAATAAGAAAGTCGGTAAGTCTGGGAAAATACTCAGACAACCATCCAGAATAAAAGCTTACACTTCAATAAATACATATCTATATAAAAATGGTAGTGTCTCAGATCAAATTGTGCAAGCTGATAGAGCCATGTTAATTGTCTTCAACCGAGTTAGCGTTAGTCCTTGGTTAGGTTAAAACAGCCTTGCTTCTTTTCATGTTCTTAGATATGCATCTAATTTCTCTGTTCCTCCTCTGTAACCCAGAGATTGAAGCTTCTAGAGGTGCCCGTATAATGTGCCTGCATATAAAAGGTAAGCTGAGGAAGTTCTTTTGCTTAAAGACATGCAAAAATGTGCCCTGGCAGGTTAGTCCCACCTATTGAAAAGAAAACTTGACTGTGGGCTTTGTTTCCTTATTCCGAAAATGTTAGAAATGTGAATCCATTCTCCAGGAACACTTAATTTTACTTGTGAATATGTTGTCAACTGTTCGCAGACAGCTGTTTTGTTTTCTTTCTACGCTCTACATACAACTGTTTCCTGTACTAGAGATCTTGGCCTTGTCATATTAAAGTATGACAGGTTAGGAGCCGTCCAGATGATATGAAGGCCATGGAAGCTTTAATTTCTTTTGAGTGCACTGTGAAAGTACCATGAAATCTCCTATTTGAGCCAGCTGTGAAGCTTCCAGAGGTTTCCTCTACAGCAAATGCTGGGTTGAGATTAAACTAGGCAAAATGCCTGAAGAGATACTGAATAGGTTTGATACAAATTACTCTGTCCTGCTGGTTTGAAAGTACACATTACTAGAATCATTAACCATAATCATCCTCAATTACAAGCACTGTAAGCACACATACAGCAGACCAATAAATGAAGCCATTGTTTGCATGCAATGCCCATAATTTACAAAGACATGGCTACCTCATCCACAGTTTGACACAAAGCTGCAATCTCCAACAGAATATTCTGAATTATTTTTAACTTCTGAAATTGATGCATCTTTTATGCCTCTTTTTCTCCTAATTCCTACTAAGATAGTCAGTCTTGTTATGTCTCATTATCCTAGTTCATACAGAAAATGCATTCTCAGTTTGGAGAGGACTCAGGGTGCTCTTTATGAATTCCTGTAAGCAGCCAGCAGGGCTCACCATTCCAAAAGTTTTCTCCAAGAGAATCTTTCATTAAGTAATGTTGTTGATGTGTTTACACAGTCAAAACAGCAACTGGAAAAGGTACAGACCACAATAACAACAGAATGAAAGATCTTATTACTAGACTTGTTACCTTTCTTGGGCCACCACCTACACTATTACAGTCTTCCTCCCAGTCCTCCATGTGTGCAATACTTGCAGGGCATACAGCCCATATCCAGATGGAGAAAACAGTTAGAGTAGGGTTTAATAATGTATAATCTATTGTATGGTGCCAGTAAGTAATATTATATTGGGTGCTATTACAGTAATCTTTAAATTGTGTCCTGCTACTTTCTCTAATGAAATGACATTTTTGAGAAAACAATTTGTTATGGTAATGGGATGCATTGAAAAAGCCTCCTGGTTTCACTGGGGCATGTAAATATATCTTTTGTGCTTCCATATAATGTACATTACTGCAGGTAGGGCTGATAACGCTCCCTATTATTAGACCTGCCAGGTATTTTATATTAGAAGGGCTTATTTTCAGTTGCTCATAGCTTTACAAATTTTGCATATTTGGGTTTACATTTCTTATGCTTTGTCTGCAACAAGATCAGAGCATTTTTGCCTATTAGGTGAAAATTTTGCTTAAATGCTTTAGTGGCTTCAAGAGAGGGATTAATGATGTTAGTTCAGTCTTCCACCCATCTTAAAGAGTAGGTACTTTCATGTCCTCTCGTGGCTTTTTGAAAAAAAGGTTTGAAGGTGGTTTGCAGTCAGGTGTACACATTTGTTTTATCCCTGTGGAAAATCATCAAAGGTTAGCTAATTTATAAGGTTTTTTAAATTGCGATTTGAACTGAGTCAGAGATAATTTAAGATTTCAGCAGGTAGCATACTCTGAGGAACCTCCTCTGACTATGCCAAATGATGACATTTTCCTAAAACTGAGGTTACTAACTCCTACAGGGCTGGCTCTGACCTTTCCCAGGCTCCAGAATATCTACCTGGCATTCATGATGTGCTGGCGAACAATGCTTTTTATGCTACCCCAGATGTTCTGAGTTTGGAGAGCATTGACCCAAGCTCTGATGTGGATAGCTGCTTAGCTGTTGATGTCTGCTCAGTTAGAAAGAAGTGGAGGAAGGTGAAACAGAGACACTGTGTTGCCTCCAGAATCCAAAGCCATGTAGTACTGCTGTTTGGAGGGGAGGTTAGCTCTGGTTCTCTCTTTGGCTATAATCTTCCCACGGTGAAACTCTTCCATGGATGAGAACAGGAATGATACATAGCATGGCTGGCTCCCTATGTGAGGTCTCAGTGTGTTGAGGACTTTCTGATGAGACACATCATGTGTGAGAGCAGAGGAGCTCTGGAGCAGGGTGCACAGCATCATGGTCAATCTTGTGCTGATCTATGGGAAGCAGCTCTTGGATCACAGATACTTTACCACTAAACTGCCTAAGAAGGTGCACAGTGGAGAGACAGTGAGGCTCACTACTCCTGAATTTTTCTCTCAGAGAATCTTTCACTAAGTTTTTCTGCAGGTCACTCTCATGAAAAAAAAAAACCAACAAAACATTAAAGTTATCTAAGTCCAGCCTAAACTTGGCATTTGGCTGTGAAGATTCTCCAGCAGAAACTTACAGACCGGTATTCCAGGATTCCTGAGTCTCATGACACATTTGGGAACTCTCTGAATTATTCTTTTTGCATTTAAGAGGAAGTTATGACAACAAGCTGAAACTAGCTCAGCACAATTTGATACAGTTGGGAGCCTTTTAAATAAGTTTTTCCAACAAGCTTTGGGAAGATATTAAAAGACCTTTGGCCATCAGCATAGCTGTTTCTGAATTTAGTAAGTAGTTACAGTAAACGGGAAATTTAAGCTCCACATTCTTTTTAGCTTTACATCATCACTGAACAGATTTCAACATAATAATCATGTTATTTATTGCTTGCTCAGAGTTAGGATTAGTTTGGCACCACAGAAGGGATAGCTGAGAAAATGAGATGCAGTTACAAATTACTTCTAGGGGCTTTTTGAAAGTTAATAGTCTTTAAATTGAATCAGGAATACAATGTTTGATATTGGGTTGTGAGTGGAGGGATGGTATATGGAAGGATTTATTCTCTGAAAAAAATCTGGAGTTACTGTTGTTCTTGACTTTTCCATCTAGTTACTCAATCATTACTGATTTCACTCTAAACCTTCAGAATATTACATCCTGGAAGTTCAGGATACTCCCAAGGTGAGCAGTAAGCTTACCTCAGAGCTGAGTTCTTGATCTTTATTCAAACATAGACTAGTTTTAGCTAGATTAAAAGTATCAGACTTTCCCTTAAAGTGTATAAACTCTGCTTTAACTTAACTTGATTCCTCATGTAATCTTGCAAATGATATACTAATTCCTTGAGGAATTAAAGGAGATGGAAAGACTGTCAATACCACAACATCTAGGTCAAACCTTTAAGTTATTCCTGAAATAAATGTTGTTGTTATAATCTGGTTAGATCAGCTCTGTAGTTCTGATGGTTATTTTTTTAAATTTAAGTTCTCCACTAAAAATGGACAAAAATGGTGAGATTAAAGGATTGTATTATTTTCAAAGGTATAACACTTATTAAGGGAGCCTGAAGAACCTGACAGCTTGAGATTCAAAAGATCGACAACAAAACCAGTCTGCCAATGCAACACTCGTACTAGCATATGAGCAAAAAAGCACATAGAATAAATTCTGCCTATTTCTGGGTTATGTTAGGAGCTGTGTGAGTGAGCACCCAACTCAGAGATGTTAGTTGCCTTAAAATTCTCATCTAATTGTCACTATCCTTCCTAGCCAAAAAACAGTATTATTTGGCATTCATATAGCATATGTAGATGTGAGTTTCAGAGGCTTTGAGAATTTGCTTAGCCCCTCAGCTCTGCAAAGACCCCAGACAAAGTCTTACTTTGAGCAATATTGGAGGGATCAGTATGGATTCATAGGCAAAGATGATATTGTCTTTTAATTAACAGTTTAATGTGGTGTAAGGAAAATAGGGTTTGTTTTACTAGGCCCTGCATTACAAGATTTGTAATAAGCTTGTTTAAGTTCAATTGACAGATAAAACTTCTTTCATGACACAGTTGGGAGTAGTGTACAAAAAAGCGATACCATTTTCTGCAAATATTTGCCAAGGACATACAAAAGGACTCCTGTCAAGCTTGCATGGTTTTTTATTAATGGCTATCATGCTCCTACCAGGCATTTCTGGATCTAAAAACTATGTGTCACACAGCTCAAAAAAATGCCTAGCTGTAGCTTTGCTGAGATGGATAGCATCTTTTGGATGGATCTCCGGGCACCAACAGCTGCAGGTAAGGGCAAGGAGATACAGTTACATTCAGAGGGGAGTGGGTGATGTAGTTAACAGAAGGTGCTCAGCTGAACAGACTGAAAAACCAAATACCGAGCTGCACTAAGGGGAAAAGAATATATTAAGGAAATAGGTGCTGGACTTTGCAGATCATGATAACCTTGTGAAATGAAATCTGTAATCATAAAGAATTAATTGCAAAAGGCTCAATATGCCTAAATCCTTTTCTGAAATGTTGTCCTGTAGACTTACTGACCTTGCAAAACTGAACTGGAAATATTGCATGCAAAGGCCTTCCCATGATTTTCTAATATTTCCTGCTTTCAAAAGCAATGAAAATGTTATGAGTACCTAAGCATTTTGCTCTGGAATCAGAATGTAAAACTATAGAGGTGTCTGAAGACAATTTATTTCAATTTTGTCCAACATATTTCAGTCTCAAAATTGAAACCAAACTTCTAACCAATTTCTAGCATTTCTATACTTGTTCTACCAGAACCAATCAGAAACCTAAGCATTTTGCTCTGGAATCAGAATGTAGAACTGTAGAGGTGTCTGAAGACAATTTATTTTAATTTTGTCCAAGATATTTCAGTCCCAAAATTCTAACTTCTAACCAATTTCTAGCCTTTCTATACTTGTTCTACTAGAACCAATCAGAATGTATAGTTTTTATTTGCAAAGAAATTAAAAAAAAAATTTTTTTTCAAAGGGGATTTTAAAAAATAGTAATGAAAAAAAAGTTTGTTTGTGTTTTTTTTTTTTTTGGAAGAAAGTTTAAGTTTAAACCTCAATTAATTAAATAAAGCCTTCATTTGGAAAATGTTGAAATGAGATTCCAATCATCATACAAATGTCACAGTTTTCAAGTGGTTTTTTTCTTCATATGTGAATAGAGCTGTGATACAGCTCTAGGGGTCTGTGGGCTGTGATTCCCAGAACTTCAAATCCATGTCTCAAATCCCAGATGACTCAGTGAAAGGAAGATTCCCAGGGCTTCCAGTGGGTTTGTTTTGGAAGAAGTGTTCTCAGGATTTCTTACCTTCCTGGAAGTCTTTGGGTCATAAGCACTGAGAGTCAGCATTGTGGGACTATTTCAGAGTTGTGGCTTCCCATTCAGCAGCCGCCAGATAGTTAAAATAATGGGTGTGTTTTGTTCTAAGTGCACTATGTTAAAGAACAAACATTCCTTTGACTGAGTGTTTATCTTTTTCTGAGAAAACATTTAGCATGGGGAAAAAATTATAACTGCTAGTCAAAAGTACTTTTTTTATTTCTTATGTAAATAAGGTAGATTATTTAAGTAAGGTAACTGATCCTAATACAGAGATAGAAATCAGACCTCTTCATTTCTGTTATCTCACAAACTCTACAGAAAGGATCTCATTCCCTCATGAAAAAGAGGTTCAGAATTATTCCTAAAAACAATGGTCAATTTTAGCTTCATTAAATTCCCAAAGGATTTTTTTTGTATCGGAACAGTGGGAAAAAATGTCCCAGTTAGTGTGTTTTATAATGTAATCATTTAGACCATGTGATGCTCTCTCCAAGGAAATTATGGAGGTCAAATCACTCAAGTTCTTTGCAAATAGAATCAGGAAACAGGACAATACATTGCAGGGATAAAGTCTGCAAAAAGCAGCTGGGAATAATGAAGACTGCTCCTTTAATTCTAATTCTATTACTGGAAAGATAATGCAACAGGAAGAGCAAGTCTTCTTTTAAAAAGAAGCTTTTAATGAGGTTGAACATCTGAAAGACATATCCAGATGTACAGACTAAACTGATCGTATAACTATCAAAAGACAAATATGTGTGGGTAGTACAAATTTCCTCCTACTCAGAGGCGTGTTAATTCCATTCAGTCTCCGTGCACCATCTCTGCCAAATATTCGCCATTATTTGTAATCCTTTTGCTTTTTATCCTAATTTCCTATAGATAAACAGTATATATTATTATTATTATTGGCTATACATGTGTTGTATATCTGTTTTCCCAATTTCAATAAAATTGGAACAAGAAGAACGTGTTGTAAAGATAATTAATGGTTCTAGAAGACATATGAAAATAGTTAGGAAGAAAAGAGAAACTATTAGTGTCCCATAGACCCAGAGCAAACTTACAAGTGCCAGAATCAGGACAAAACTTTAAACAATTCTCATATCTTCTTATTCACCTCAAAAAGATACAAATCTATGGGAAATCACATTCACTAGTTCATATGTTCAAGGAACTATTTGTATTCTTTTGTATTTCTCAGCAAATGGGAAGCTTGCATACAGTTTGCCCTGAGGTTAACATCAAGCATTCCCAGAAACAGATTAGAAAGAAGTAAATTTTTTTTTCAATATGGGTATGAACTGGGATTAGCAAAGGATCAAAAAGTTAGATACTTCACTGATTTATTTCTTTCTGAAGAAAGAAATTTCACTGGGATTAGCAAAGGATCAAAAAGTTAGAAACTTCACTGATTTCTTTCTGAAGAACAAAGAAATTTATGTATTTCTCAGCAAATGGGAAGCTTGCATACAGTTTGCCCTGAGGTTAACATCAAGCATTCCCAGAAACAGATTAGAAAGAAGTAAATTTTTTTTTCAATATGGGTATGAACTGGGATTAGCAAAGGATCAAAAAGTTAGATACTTCACTGATTTATTTCTTTCTGAAGAAAGAAATTTCTTCAGAAAATTTATTTTCTTATTTTCTTTCTTTCTAAACATGAATAATCATGCCCAGGGAATTTTCTTCTCCTCTGAGCTACTATAAAAATGTATGGCTTATCTAAAATATATTTATTGTCTAAGCTTGCAGTGCCCATCTTCTGATGGTAACATAATGGTATCCTCAGCACCTGACATCTAGAAAATTAATCTAAGCTTGCAGTGCCCATCTTCTGATGGTGACATAATGGTATCCTCAACACCTGACACCTAGAAAATTATATTGTGCTTATTATTGGCTGCTATGAAACAAACATTCATGAGAGATCAGCACAGATTTCAGCAAGCTTTTCTGGAGCAAACTGTAAAGCACACAGACAGAACTAAATATTTCTACAAACAGCTCCATAATTACAACTGGCAGCGAAGAAGAAATCAATCAGCAGCACAGTCACATAGAATTAAAAGACATAAACAAGTAGAAAATAGGAGACACTCAAGTTGACAAAATTCTGTATTTCCTACTACTGAGACCTATTGTATACTCTGGTGATATCTGTCATTAAAATCTCCCTGAACTAATAAGTGGGCTATCATAGAGCAATCAGCAGGGTTTTTTTTTTATCAATTTGGAGAAAACAAGAGAGACCATAAAAGGGGATTTTAAGTTTGGAGTTTAATAACTGGGTTTATTAAACATTCAGCACATCAAGCAAAGAAGGAGCAGAGTTCAAACTGACTCCATTGAAGAAGGAAAGGATCTGAAAAACAAGCTGCACACCCATAACAGGGCTTGAACAACCATCCTGGTTTCTTTTTCCTGTCCCTTGTGAAGATTATATACTAAATTCATGGTTGCAGCCCTTGTGCCACATTACAGGATGCAATCTGGCTATTACTTGGGCTTATTTAATCACTCCACATTAGAAATGGCTATAACCTATGGGAAGTGTTGAATTTTTAGATAGTTTTAGATAGTTTCTCCATCTTCTCCATCTTCTTTGTTTCAGTGGTAGTGAACACTTAAATGGTGTACTTTTGTACAAGCTTTCTCTCACAGTTTCATCCCCTACATATATGTGTGATATGTAATATGCAAACCCAGACAAACTGAAAGTTTTGTTTTTCTCTGTACAATTATAATTCCGTCTCTAAAAGTCTTAACCTCATTTTGTCCCAAAGAAGTACTGATTGTAGTCTTATGCCCAATCTTATTTTGGGGTATAGTAAATTTTCTGTAAATATGTTGATCCTTTCTTTTCTTGAAGTCACTTTTGCTACCTGGTAGCATGCAGTCATTAAGGAGGCTGTTGCCACCTTAGGCTTCTCATATTCATTGAGCCATTCTTCACTGGCAGTGAGACCTTCTGTCATTTTGAAAGGATTACCCTGCATTATAATTCAGTGTCAGTGTATCCAAAGCTATAAAACCTTCTAAGTGATGGATCTCTGCAAATCTCCTTCTTTTTTTTTTTTTTTTTTTTCCACTTTATATTGTCATGTTGTCAATCAAGATAGTTCAGACTCTTTTGGTACATTGGAAGCTGCCTCTGAAACCCTCTTGCAAAAAACAGAGGTTTAGAAATGCATATGCTGATTTTATGAGAGTTTCCTAGGAAATACACCATGGGACTGTACACTACATTTAGGCTAGTAATCTGCTGCTTGAGAAAATATGGTAGAGCGGTGTGTCAGAGTCCACACTTCTCAAAAGCTATCATTTATAAGTAAGAGATCATGGTCATTTATGTATCTTCAAAGAAAATAAAATAGGTACAAGATCAAAATAGATAACACTGCCAATAACATTGGGAGTACTAAGAAGAACATCATGATCCAGGCTTGCATTTGTGTCTGGATGAGTTAGGTCTTGGGACATATTGCTCCCATGGAAGATGATTACATCTAAGAAGTAAGTTTCCTGTGTATACCTCATGCTTTTTAAATCCCAGATAGTTTTACCTTTCTGTGCCTGTGAGATTTATGATGACCCTCTAAATCACAACAGCCTGAATTCTGCATGCTGTGGCTCACAGGTATCAGCACTTCGGCTCACTGATTTGGCAAATCCCAGTAGAGTCCTCTGTTACAAAATAAGCAACCGGTAGCAGGGTAGGATGTGCCCCATGAGACCAACCACCATATAATGTATATTTGCCCATTGCATGCTGTTTTGATCTTATGACCTTTTCCTCAGCGGATTGCACCTCTTTCAAAGCTCCCCTGTAAATGACGAAGGAGAATTGCTATCAGAAAGTGACCCTCTTCCCCTTTCTATAAATGTAAAGCTCTCTCTGCCCTCAAATAAGAGGAAGACTTGACCTGTCCCTCTTCTGATAGAGTGTAATGGTGTTTGGGCTTTCTTTTCTTTTTTTTGGGGGGGGGTGGGGGAAAGAGAGGAGGGAGGAAGAAAGTAAGGGAAAAAAAACCCTTTGTTCAGTGCATCTGAGGAACACCAAGATCAGAACTAGTCTCTAGTTATTTTGTCTAAATTGTCTTTTTTTTTTTTTAGGTTGTGTCCAAGCATAAGACTTTACATAAAACACAAGAAATCAACAAGACAGAGCGTTTCCATATTGCACTGAATCATTTTTAGAGGTAATTTCCAGATTTCATTTCTTGCCAGAGGGACTTTCCAGGTTATTTTCTTTAACTCTTCCTTTTTGGTTATTTATGTAGATAGGCAAGTTATTAACTCATTTATAATTTTTGAGAAAACCTTAGTTCTATTTGTTTTATTTCCCTGGGTGTAAAATTCATTTTTGCATCTATAATTTATTATTAATAATTTTAAACCAAAGTATTATTTATTATTTAATATTGTTTTAATTAATATTTTCTTTCCTGAAGAAAATTACTAGCAAGAATAACCCTATTTTTTTTCAGTTTGATACTTTCCTTCTGAGACAGGAGGGAATTTTATATGAGAAGATATTACTTGAAATTGTTGTTGTTACTGGGTTTTTTGAGTTGCTATTAGGTCCTCAGACAATTTCAGAAGAAAATATCTGACCTTTTTTATTGGACTTTGTTAAAAAGTTTTGATTCTATGCATGCCACATCACATTAAGGTGCTGCTTCTATCTACCTCTGTTGGTCTAAATAATGTTTTCATCTGAGGAGCCTGAACAGGCCCTATTTTTCAAAAGACTTAAAGAAAAATTTTAAAAAAAAATATATCAGATATTAAAAACAAAGAAACAAACAAACAAAACCTCTTGAACTTCATTAGTGGGAGTGTTAACTATTTGCAGAACTTATTTTTTAAAGAAAAAATATCAATTCTGAAAGTGAGCATATTTGAGGAATAGAGTGCAAAAACATTAAATTTGACAGATATCATGCTTGAAAAAATGTTTTAGGTTAAGATTAAAAAATCAGTGAAATACCCTTGTTTTCACATTTGCTAAATTAAAAATTCCACAATTTAAAAACTTATACTAATCTGTCTTATTACATATTAAAATAATTCTAATGAGAATGTCAGTTGAAAATTCAGCTAAAGTCTTTGAAAAGATAGACAACAAATACTTCAGTTCATCTGAGTTTTTATTTAAAATATACTAATTATATTTTTTTAATATGGTGAGGATACCGATTTCCTGCTGTTATGACCCTGTTCACTGCCATCTCACTAGAAACAAAAATGTTCTCCTTCCTTTAATTTTCAGTGAAAAAAAGAACTAAAACTGTATAATCCTTTTACTTAACATGTCAGACTGAGGGCAAAACAAACAATTGAGATGAGGAAAGCTTAGAAGTTGAGTAAGAATATAATATGGTATGGTATGGTATGGTATGGTATGGTATGGTATGGTATGGTATGGTATGGTATGGTATGGTATGGTATGGTATGATTGTCCCAGAATAACAGGATCCATCCAGTACCTTCCTGGGGCAGAAGTTACTTTTAGTGCTAATTACAAAAGGAGTCCTGTAGTTTAAGTTATGTACTTAGGATGCTAGTCTCAAGCTTGGTTTCAAATTCCTTCGCAAGACTTTGCTCTTGAGTCATTTAAGCTTCCATTTTTCGGACATAACTGATATTTCAGGTCTTCAAAATTCTGAAAACAGCACTTCTCCACCTGAAAGAAGTATCTAATATTGTTTGTCAAATATAAGTATAACTTATATACTCCTGTAAATTACACTTCATCTTTTGACAGCTGCTTTCACTGCACAGTGTCTAGCAATCTCTAACACTGGAGCCTGGCTACCTGTGTCCCGTGCACAGGGAAAGACAGACAGCTCCTCCACAGGAAGGCACGTTGTGTGGGAGGCACTAATTCATTCACCTACATTCTCTTTCTCCTCCGAACAATTCTGTTGTTCTACATGTCAATTCACATGTAAGAAGCCTTTATGGCTTTGAGAGACTGCGTATTTTTGGTAGGTAGAGCCCATTATTACTAGATTTAGAAGTGGGGTATATCCTGGGGCTCTATATTGCTGGTTTCTGGTTGGAATTTTATTCATTCTTTATCACAGCTTTTTGGTTCCTGTATATTGCCACTTTGATTGATGCCCCCCCAAATCCCGCAATGTTTAAGAGTAAAGCATTTTATTGTCATCTGGGCCTGCAGTTAAAGAAATACACAGCCAAACCTAAAAGTTTTACATCTTCTGGTACAACATACGTAAACACCTTCTCACCAAATATGTTTTCTAACAGTCAGACTCTTCATTCTCAGTGTGACAGTGCCAAACAGAATACTCTTTGCTGATGCATTGTGGTTAAAGGACTATGCTGAAAACACTAACGAAAAATGATTTAGTAATTAAAAGGCCAAATGTACATTTGGATTTGATTTTAGCTTTGCTAAAATATTCTTGAAGTTATAAATACTTGCTAACATGAGCAATTCTGAGTCTCCTTCAGCTCATTTTAACAGCTTCATCACTGTTGAGCAGATTGCCATTAGATTCTAGTCTTAGTGAATGTCTCAAATATATTTTAGGAGGTTTTTTTCTTGAATACGCTACATTTCCTTTACATTAGAGAGGTTCAAATTTTTATAGAAATGACAGATCCCGGAAAACTGAAATTATTAATTCCTTTAGTCAGATTTCACAGTCTTTGTAAAAAATAGATTGTTCCAGGTATTTACTTGGGTTTTTAAATGCAGAATCTAATCTGATTTTCAATTCCCGGGACATTAGTTCTAACCCTTTCTAATCTGATCTTGTTTTGTGGATATTAACATCTGTTGCAGTATTATTTTTTCATTACTAACTACCACGATCAAAATTAGTCAGTTTTAAAAACATTCACTGAAAATGTGTTAAATATACTTGTAATCAACTACTTTTTCCTGGAAAATAATCTGAAAATAATAAACAGATTGAGATTGTTTACCAGTTCTTCTAAGTACGGATTTACTAAATATAACATGAATGTATACACTGTTTAGCCATGGAGTGGTTGAATAAAACATTCAGATGCATCACACAATGTTCCCAAGGTGCGGATATTTCAAATAAATGTTATGTTTTTACTTACTTAAGGGAAATTTTATCTTTTGACATGTAGGTGCCTACATTCTTTAAAATACAGTATTTGCAGCACATTGAAAGTGTAAAACATTAAATTAAGCAAAACAGTCCTCCAGAGAAAAAACTCACTCAGTTCTAAGTCAAACTCATCCTCATGCCTTCTAGAATTTAATTATTAGTCATTTTGAAGACCGGTCTGACTGAAATGGTTCACCTCTTCTAAGGGCGGTCAGATCTAGGGTCTGGTGAGTTAGGTCTGAAAATGAACTCCATAACTTCTACATGTATGTAGAATTCTTATGCTGCATTAGGAAGCACTGAGCACTATACAATTTTTTTTACTGCTATAGTCATAATTAATTGCAGACATAAACCCTGTATGATTTAATTAAAAAAAAAAAAAAAGAGATATTTTGCATGAATTACAAATGAACTGACTCTTTGATTCATGTTGTTAAATGAAATATAACAATTTATTATTATTCATAGGTGGAAAAAGAGGCCTTGGCTTGACATGTGTAAACACAAACTTCAGTAAAAGTCCAGAGGGGTCTTATTAATTTCTCCAAACCTGATTAGGAATTCATTATAGAGAAAGGAAAGTTTGAGAAGAGCTATTGCTACATCACACAGACCAGGGCAGTGTTTTAAATCCTTCAAACAGAATTTATCCACCTTGCATTTCATGCATAAAAGAGAGTGGAGAGGAAATTAATCTTAGAAAACAACTTCTTCACACTTCTTATTCCTCCTATCCATTAGATTACTGAGTTTATTATTAATCTCTACTAATTCTTGTGGGCATCTCGATGAAAATGTCTGCAAAACAAACTAATGACAAAAACGATACACCACAAACTAAGATTTATTTCTGAATAAGTGTGTCGTGTGAGGTGGTTATTGACACTCCGTTTCTTCCTATTGCCATTCTGTGAGATACTAATTCCTGCCCAGCTCTGTGAAAGGCCTGGGGAGAGTATCCTTAAAACACATCATTTGAGAAGGGTTAGCTCAAATTACCTTCGTCAGATGGTGAGCTGTGGTAAGCAGCTGGAAGTATTAACACCCAAAGGTAGTGCACACAGCTGGATCTGGAAAAGGACATCTGGTAATGGTCTACAGCTGTGTCAGGAATAGGACAGAAAATAAGTGAAATTAATGTAATCTTATTTCAAAATTACTTGCAAGCTCTCTCGCTAAATTCTTTATTAATTAGTGGAGTCCTGCTTCAATAAAATACAGAAGGAAGTCTTCAAAGCATTGTGAATAAATAAAAGTGCAGAAACACTTGTCCATTAAGAGGATTTGAAACCATTGCCATGTGAAATTTAAAGAGGCTGTGGAAAATGTGAGATTTAGTAAAATTCCCTCTATTTGGAATTAATTATAAAGAGGTATGCTGTTTTCCTCATTTGCTAGTGATTCCCAGTGACGCACATTTAAGAATAAGGAAAATTTCAAGCTAAACTTAGGAAGTGGTTATTCAGCTGGGATTGACTTGCTTGTGAGTTGAGAGCAGGGGAGGATTCAACTCAGTTTAAGACACTGAGACTGAAGTTATCCATTTGTGCAATGGAAGCTCAGTTGGGGTATTGAGGACTATAGCAGAGTATCCCCTGCTGTTCCTGACAAACACCTCTGCACTCATCTCAGATGATACTAACCAGCCACGTGAGGGCAAATGAAATTTGTCCTTTTTTAGTACAGGCAATGGAGTCTGGAATACCTGCATTTTGCATTTTATCTGTTTGCCTATATTTTTCAGTAAAATAGCTGTCAAGACTTGATCAATCTCATTTCAACAGACTGCAATGAGAATTTAGAAACCAAGTTATGGCATTTTATGCCACCTTGAAAATCTATCTTCATGTCTATAATATGATAAAATAAAATGAATTATCCACATCACAAATTAACTTGAACAACTCCTGTAAAAATCCCCCAAAGAATTAGACATTTATGAAGATAATGAAGTATCCACGATTACATCAGATATAAAAAGAATACATCTGGAATACCCGTTAAATGTCCTGCATAAGCTGACTTCTGAAGTTATTATTTTAGGAAAAACTCTTGCCCAATTGCATGTGTCAGTTTTGCTTCTTGAATTTCCTGGTTTGCAGCACTTGCTGAAGGGGATGAAAGGGATAGATCTACAGAAAAATCCTCAATAAATTCCACTTTCTCCAGGGGAAAAATTCCACTGCTACAAACATGGCATCACCTTCTAAGCTTCCCTGAAAATGTATGAATAATTAGTAACCTGTGGTGATACAACTGATTGAATGCCTGACTAGTAGTGCTTCCCTGTACTACATAATAATCTACGGTAGATATTAAATTGCTATTCCTCAAAGTGTGCAGGAGGAAATAAGGAATTTTGCTTTCCTGCAGTAGGATTTTTTTTCTGTGGGTTTCCCCAGGGTGCTTTATGACTCTGCATGAATCCCATTTATGCTGCAATTGATCCCAGAGGAGCTAATGTAACAAATGCTCTGAAATAAAAAGAAGTGTGCATTTCACATTTAATGCCACACAGTTATATATTCAGGAATTAATATAAAATGGTACCCATT
Source organism: Calidris pugnax (assembly GCF_001431845.1). Taxonomy (NCBI): domain Eukaryota; kingdom Metazoa; phylum Chordata; class Aves; order Charadriiformes; family Scolopacidae; genus Calidris; species Calidris pugnax. The sequence goes on along the minus strand of NW_015090797.1, from coordinate 2,203,047 downwards.
TCACTCGCACAGAGTTTTGATTAAATCTTTTTTTTTTGGTCTGTGTTAGTGTTAGGTTGGTGGTAGCTGAATAGTATGAAATTTATTTTCATCATGCTTTGTCTGTGGAGGTGCGATATGTGTAATTGAAAGTTTGACCATCTTTTCATTATAGGAAGACTAAGCTCATCCATCAGTGCCAGAAGTAGGAAGTCAGTGTCATACATCAAGTGTCATTTAGCACATGCACATCATTCACAGAGATCAATTATTATAATATTTATTTTAAACGGCATAGGTTGGAACCAAGAAAGTGAGACATCCATCTTTATCAGTTTCATACCTTTAATTCCTAACAGTGTTAACTGCAAATTTGGTGGTACAGCCAGCCATACTCTAAATTTTGTACAAGTAATAATTTTTAATTTCGTTTAGACATATCCCAATTTATCTTCATCGTTTGTCTCTTAGAATTCAATAAATTCTTGTTTTATGAAACCAGTCAGAAACTCCTTGCTGAATAACCCATAATAACAGCAAGCTGCTGTTAAGCAAAAGGTGACTGTATTAGCTCACTGTCACTGCTAAGGCACAAGTTAAAAAAGGGGTTGGAAAAGTATTGGTTTTTCTAACCCCTCTGTGTCTCTGCACAGGCTAGATTTCTTGTCTTTCCACTCTTAATGCTCCTCACTGTAATGATAATCCATATACTGGAAACGTGACAAAAACCAGAAAAGCATTTCTAATACAAGCTAAAAATTGAAGTTATTTTCTGATCAATTAATTTTCTTTTTATACACTCATAATTCCACCAACCAATCCTACTCCACCCATTTCCTTCCACTTGCTCTTCTCTGCCCCAGCTTGTCCATCTTTGCTGGTGGAAATCCTGAAATTTAATGTCAGGGAGCCTGCTGCTAGCTTTGATGTTAATAATTTCCCCAAATTGACAACAGATATAATCACTATTTGAGTGATATCAAGACCAGCTGCTGTGAAGAAATGCAGTGTGTAAGATGAGGACGGGGAGGGGGGCCTGCTGGTAGAAAGGGAGGATTGGGTTATTATGCATGCACAATATCCACATCATACCCCAGGATAAAGTGAAAGATGCTCTGTCCTGCATTTATGCACTAAAAGATAGCTAGAAAAGAAGTAGCTATCACTCTACTGAGAAAACTGATAACATACAAATTTAAGAAATGAAAGCTCAAAATTCCCAACAGTCAAAAAGGAATAAACTGGACATTAAAAAAAAAAATGTCAGCAGCTCCCACTGAAGTCAGAATTTAACCTATCTAAAGAAGAGAACTGAATTAAAATGAAAGCAAAAGTTACAATTTTTTACATACTGTGCTCTTGTGAATGTGTTCTTATACATGGTGGGGGACTGTGGGGGTGCGTGTATGCACAGGGATGCCTTTGAGTGTTACTGATGCTCAGCAGAGGAAATGTGGAGCCTCATACCCCCATGCTGTGTGTGTGAAAGGTGCTCCTAACTGCAGGGAAGCTGTCACAGTTCCCAGCTTTGGGAACAAGAGAAATAAGAATTGGCTGAAAGACAACTGCCACCTCCCACAGGTGTCTCACCCTGCAGTGTCGGGCAGAGGCAGAGTCAAAACCAAAAAAAGGGAAATATCCATCACCAGCCATAGGAGACTTCATCTCCCTCAGTGCTGGCTTATTTAAGTAGCTGGTGTTTGAGGGGACAAAATCCAGACTCTGATTATTCCTGACAATTTGTATCTAGCTTATTGGGATGACATCTTGTGAGAAGATGGGACTGGTACCTCAAGTCATCCCTTTTGGTTGTGTGAAAGGGTGTCGAGCTCACTGGGAAGAGGAAGCAGAGAAATGTGCATAAAAGAGGTTCCCACCTTGGGTTCTTCCCTTGGCAGGGTTTGAAGAGGGCAGACAAAATCCAGACTCTGATTATTCCTGACAATTTGTATCTAGCTTATTGGGATGACATCTTGTGAGAAGATGGGACTGGTACCTCAAGTCATCCCTTTTGGTTGTGTGAAAGGGTGTCGAGCTCACTGGGAAGAGAAAGCAGAGAAATGTGCATAAAAGAGGTTCCCACCTTGGGTTCTTCCCTTGGCAGGGTTTGAAGTCCCTTGGCAGGGCAAAGTCAGGGACAGAGTAGAGCACCACAGTACTCCTCTCTCATGCAGTATGTAAAGGCTCAGGCCAGGCTTCAAATATTGCATCATGGCATTTGGCAAAGAATATCTATTAGAGATCCCAGGAAGACTACGTTAGCAGGGGAATTTGCAGCCAAAACTTACATGAAGCATTAGTTATGCTGAGTTTGGCAGACCTTTCTAGAAACCCTGAAAAAAATGTTGAGGACTAACTCTGCAAGCATTTTGAATCCAGGGTTACGATCCTAGAGTGCAGTACATCCCTGTACTTCTGGCAGTAATTTGGAAAGTTGCGTTTGACATTTTAACCTACATTCCAGTGAGAAAGTTCAGTTTTCTGGGGTTTTACAAGCGCTGAGGAACATAATACTCTTGGGAGCCATCAAACTCTGTCTTGGATTTTAATATCCATTAAGTGATTACTGCAGAGAATAGGATACTCTGAGCAGCTGGGAGAGCATTCACCTATGAACTGGGCCCTTTCCAACTCTGGGGAATAACAGGTTGGATTAGAAAAGGAGATCTTATAAGAATGACATAATAATAAGTAAAAAAAAAAAAAAGTACTGGAAAGTAAGCTATAAACTTGCAGCAGTTCAGGACTCCTGAACTCTTGGCATTTTAGAGTTTGCTGACCTTTTGCCCATTTGATCTAAAACAATCAAGAAAAAGCAAAGTAAAATCTAAAGACTTGCATGTAGTGACAATTCTACCTGCAGTTAGCTGAAAAATCTTGAGACAAAGAAAATTTTTACAAATTATGAAGAATATTTCCATCTTTATTTGAGTTTTAACAAAATAGGGTTGTTTTTTTTTCACAGTGCAAAGAGGTTCAAGTACCAGTACAGGGCTATTGCCCATGTTTCATTAACAGGCCATGTGTTTCTCCTCTTTTAAATCATTTAAGTCACCTTTCCCAGGCTACTGACTCTCACTGTGTTATCTTACTTCTGTCTTAGAGGAAAGTCATGTTTGTGACATTCTGTCTCCAACTGACATTAAAATTGTGCCCTAAGCAAGCTGCAAAATAGTTTTCAAAAGTGGTATTCAAGCACCATGTGTATGCATATGTGTTATTTGTAGAATCCAAAACAAAACACTCCACTCTCCACACTTCTCCAGTGGATGGAGGGAACAAATGTGTGATAGATGCTACTCACCTTGATGAAAGCAGTACTGAAAGCTTCCTGATATTACAATGATGATCGTGCTCTAACAGCCTACAGAGGATAGATAAATGCTCCTTTAGTTCATGAAAGAAAACAGCACCTTTACATCTCAGGAAACAGCTTGGAGCAGCAGAGCCTCCTCACAGTAAAATAACAACCTAGCAAATTAGATAATAGTTAAGCACATATATTATTCTCTATTATTATTTAGAAGTTCCAAATGATATTACTGGGTAGTAAAGTAATGAAACTTTGTTCTGAATAGGCCCTACATGACAAAGAAAGATCAAATTTTTAATTACAGCTAGAAGAGCTGCAATGAACCTTATGCATGAACAAACAAGCACAAATGTATGTGTAAATGATCTTTTCCAAATACAAACCAGTAATTGCAGTGACGTGCAAATAGACACTAACACAATATTGTGTTGAACATCTCAATGTTGTAATATGATTTGTTACTGACACATGAATTGTGTCCACTTTGAAATGCATTTTGTAGGTAATAATTTTTTTTTTGTTTGGAGTTTTAGTTTGAAACCAAATTATATAAAAAAAAAAGTAGGCTGAAACTGAAGTTAAAGTGTCCTTATTATATATTTTCAGATCAGTTAGTAATTAATGAGACTGAGATTATGAATGTATTTTTTTCAAACTCCATTACTTGCTGTAAAAAAATTTTTGCATTTTACTTTGTTCATTAAAAGCTGCTTACAAAGGGCATCACCCAAATTCACATCTTTTTGATATTACATTTTTTCAAATAAAATAGTAAGTGATATGTTTAGAGAACACAACTTAGAACATCACTCACTGTTATGTAAATAGCTACTACATAGAGCTTTTTGCACCTCAAAAGAGATCTGGTTGGAACTGGCTGGAGAGAGAGTTGCTCTTGAGGTCAGCTGTATTACCCCAGCCACTTGCACCCATCGATAGGTTGAGCTGCCTTTACAAGTGTTGTTTCTGTCCTTTCTCTAGATTTCTTTTGCTGAAAGTCAAAATACGTTGTACTTCTCTAAATATACTCAAAACAACCTTGAAGCCAGCTGTGCTGAAATCAGCTCCATGCTTAACATCTACTATTTGTGGGAAAGAAAGACCAAAAGGAACTTGGCTGCCCTCTACAAATCCTGTCCTTCTTGGACAAGACACTCTTACAGTGAAAGAGAGATACAAAGGAATTTTAAGCTGTTTTACATGACTCCTCCATCCCCTTAGAATTGGAAGGGCGGGTAACTAGTGCAGGAAGCAGCTATATCATCTCTGTTAGCTTTTTACTTGTGAAAGTGTGTTAGCCTCTGACAGACTCCCCTCAGGCAGAACAAGGCCATTTTTTTACCTCTTATGGCAAAGGGTTTCAGCACAGCACATACAGACCTGGAAATATGAGGGCTTCCCACAGTAAGTGTCGGTTAAACTTGTATGATTTGTTAAAATCAAAAGTATTCATATTTTTCTAAAGCAATTCTGTTGTTACATCAGAAAGGCATCCAACATATGATAGTCCGTTAAATTGCAAGACACTTGTATTCTACACCTGAAATAACATCTCAGATCAGATAAATCCCATTTTAAACTTTCATTAGAATACCTAATAAAATGTGAGGTTTTTTCCAGACCAGGCTTTCCCCAGTGGCAGGTAGTCTAATAACTTGCCATCTTAATAAAAATACCATAGTAGAATATAGTAGTAATGACAGTAAAGTCATTTTCCACTCAAGATTTTGTGTTTGTACATAGTGCATAACAATATTAGATAGACATCTGACCTAGAAACTTTAGGTAGCATTTTATGAAACAAAAGGTGCCTCAGTTTAAGCTGAAAATAAGTCCATTTGATAGAGATACATTTTAGATTTTAATGCCTGTTTCTCATAAGAGGGATGGTTCTTTATTGTAAATTAGCAAAAACTTTAAACAGCTGCTGGGGCTGTGTAGAAACCTGAGGCTATCTAAACAGGCATTTGAGAAGGGCTGCTGGAACTTTTCAGGCTAGTTCATCAGCTGTTGTGAAGCAAGCATGTACACGAGGTGTGTTAGGGTGTGATGTTCTTTTGCTTCTGCAACACAGTGAATTCCCTCAGTGCCTTTCACCACAGCATCACCAGGCTGGCAGTTTGCCATCTGGAAAACTGACATTTGCCTCCCCTGGGTCTGCTGAACAGCGCTGCTGCAAAATAGCATTCATACCTAAAGAAAATGGAAAAGAGAGTAGCAAGCTTGCTGAGCACAAATGAGAGACATGCTGATGTTTTCCTTTTAAATAGCAGGAACTGTTGGCCTTTCAGAGTGTTTTCATTCAGCATCCTTTATTGTAAAGGTGCTTTTGCATGAAAAGAACAGTGACGGCATGTATTGCGTACTGGCCGTCTCTTGTTCCATCAGTCAAGCAAGAATTATTTAAAGGACTAGTCTATGCTTTGAACAACTTATAACTTGAATTATTGAACTCTTTTTTTCTTTTCTTTTTTTTTTTTCTTTTTTTTTTTTCTTTTTTTTTTTTCTTTTTTTTTTTTCTTTTTTTTTGTAAGAGTAAGCAATAAGGAGTACATCAGAGTCTAATTCTAACAATCTGCATTTCAAAAGGAGTCATTTCAGAAGGAGTTCTCTTTGTGATAAAACTGGATCATAATAGGATTGCTATAGAGCCAGACATCGTGACTTAGGCCAAACTTTGGGTGAAAATTGCTCCTTTGCAGAGCATTGAAAGTTCTATTACCTTTTCAGGTCTCAAAATAGAATTAGAAGACGGGGGCTGACATAATGAGTTAAGTGCTGAAAATAAAGCTGTCACAATAAAAAAGCTTATGATGCAAACACTGTTTAACTCCATCTCAACAGTGACAAATTTAGCTCTGGATTAATCAGGCTATTTTCTCGTGCTTTCAAATGTACAACCTGTTCATCATTGCACAGATGCCATAACTTCTTGTACTTTGCATTTGCCAGTCATCTAAATGAGATGTAAGTAGTTCATAAGATATGTTCTAGTTACAGAAAGAGAGTAAATTTAATTCTTAATATATTTTCATATTTCCGTTCCTTTGTTGAACTCGTAAAGCTTCAGTCCACAGTTTACATTTTTTTAAGCAGAAAAGTTCTGATAATATCACTTTTGAGTAAAAGGGGCAAGATTTAAAGGAAGAGGTGTTATATCTTTATTAAACTAAAGCGCAAGCCATTTTTTTGAAATATGAAACTTCTGAGTCCTTTATGGGCAAACTACTTGGTACTTTTCATTTCAAGGATTTCTCTACTATTAATAAAAAAAAAAAAAAGAACTGTTTTCTATATCATAAATGTGTTATACGTGTGCAAAGGTCAAGTCAAACCATTATAGCGCACTCAACTAGCTGCCAAAATAGTTGCACAACAGTCTGTTTTTTTTTCCTTAGGGTGAGGTTGAAATGTCTTTTAGCAAATAAATATAAAATAAATATTTATTTTAACACAGATTCAGTTCATCGCAGGTCACCCCATTCTTAGTGTAAATAATAGCACTTAGTTGTATTCTCTTGCATTGGCAGTCTACCCATCCTTTCTTGCTTGCTTCTTCAGATAGGGTCTTGTCCAATACTCAGATTATTTTTTATACACACAGAGCAATAGAGTCAAAACACTTGTCACTCTGTTTTCAAGGAGTTTTGCTTTTCATTTTGAATCATCAAGTTTGTCCTCAATCTCATCCATCTATTAAAACATTAAACTGAATTTCTGTAATGTTTTGTGCTTGAAGCTGCCCTGCTAAGCTTCCTCAGAAATATCAGATATTCTTTTTCTTTGCTGTGTTTGAAACGTAGAAGAACTCAAGCTGGACTACGGACTGAAGAGAAAGGCATTTTTAAATGGAAATCATGAAGAATGCTAGAGCTTTCACCACGTTTATCAAGCAGACATTATCAGACATATTTATCTTGGAGATTTATATCATTGATCTGACAGACTTCTAGGACATGAAGAATGAACTAGTCCATAGAGTTTTTTAGACTGCCCTTTTCAATTTCAGGTGTAGATCCATGAGGCAGCACTGTGGGTAGCAGCCCATAATCTGTCCCTCAGAACATTCCAAAACGACTTCAATAATGAAGAACAAACTGTGTTCCTATGAAGGCAGCATAGGTGGTTAGGCAATGCCTAACTTTGACTGTATGAGTAAAAGAATAGACAAAATGATGGTAAGCTGAGGTCAGAAATACATATCACCCACAAGTTATGAAAGAGTTACTCTTAGAAAATTTATATCTGGCAGAATTAATGGTATAATTTAATGATGATATGTTTCGTAGATTATGTTTACAGTAGGACGTTTCAACATGTACTGCTGTTTGGGTTTCCTAACAGTTACTGAACTCCTGATATAGTAAAAGAGGAATAGACATAAAGACATATGCAGGTTGCCCAAAGCCCAGGTGTTCTTTTTATGTGTATTTGTTTCAGTACCACTAAATAAATGAATAACTCTCAAATTCATGTGCTGTAATATTTTTTTTTAGAAGATCTGTAGTAGGTTTTGACATTTTGTTTAGCTTTTTCTATTTTTTATTGTTTGTGAAAGAAAGTCTTCTATGGCATCATGGCTATAATTTATTAATAATCAAGTTACATTTCCACATTTACTTCAATATGAACAGTGTGTTCTACATTGGAATGTCAAGCACACAGCACGTCTTCCTTCCTTCCTTCCTTCCTTCCTTCCTTCCTTCCTTCCTTCCTTCCTTCCTTCCTTCCTTCCTTCCTTCCTTCCTCCTCCTTTCCAGCTGTCCCTCCATCCATTCATCCTGTTTCTTTTCCCCTCCCCTACCTTTCCCTCTCCTCCCCTCCTCTCCCTTCCCTTCCTTTCCCCTCCTGTCTTCTTCTCTCCTATCTTCCCTCTTCTCTCCCCCATTTCCATTTGTTCTTCTGTCCTTTGCATGTAAAACAAAACCCCAAAACACAACCACAGAAACCAAAAAAACACCCCCCAAAAAAACCCAAACCCCAAACAAACAAAAAAAAAATGCAACCCAAACTCAGACTTACAAGAAACACCAGAATATATATTTTTACACAGTAAGGCAACAATTATAAAGAATACCAAGAACACTTGTTCAATAGCATGCCCAAGAGTTACTTTTCATGTCTCTAGGAACTTCATAAAATGTTCAAACTTGCAAGAAGTATACCTGTATGACATAGGAAACTAGAAGCTAGACAGCTTTGGTTGAGAGATGAACTAACATTAATATGTCCATTTTGGAGTTCACTTTGTGTCAGTATCGATATTTTCCTTAGAGTCCTCTTGCTCCTGTTTCTGTCTGCTTTGTGTTCCTTTACTAGCTCGAAGGCAGGAGAGCAGCTCCCCTGCAGAGGGTACTGATGCTGCTCTGTGGATGGTCAGGCAGGGTGTACCAACGAACAGTGCATCTGGCACTCTCTCTGCTGAAGCGTGACCATGTCAATGCTGTGAGACACCGTGTGCCTCATTATACCCACCGTGCGTGCGCACGCACGAGTTTCCAATCCTGCTCTCTTGACTTCAGCTTTTTAGAGCTTGGATGTACTAATCAGATTCCAAATATTGGCCTTTGCTTCAGCAATCACTGCCTCAAAAGAAGGAAAGTGACAAGGCGGAATGATCTTTACCATAGGGATGGAGCATACTATGGAATCTATAAATGGCACAGCCGGGATGAATAGTATCATTGTACTGGATTTTGCAGACAGAGCCAGTTACCACAGTCAAAAGGACATTGGAGTAAAGCAGTTAATAAAAGAAAAAGGAGGAGGGGGGAAGAGGTAGTGTTGAAAATCATGGAACTGAGAACATTGAGGCTTAAATGCTTTTTTCTCAGACAATGAACTGTCTGCATCAAAGTTAGTCCAATAGCATTTAGCTTTGTTCCTGCTCCCACTGTACCTGGTCACTGGATAAATAATGAATAGTGAGTGCAGACAGAGCTTACAAGGGCTCTATTATTCCCACAGTTTAAACTCTGCATTTAATAGAAAGTACACAGGAGAAGAAGAAAAAAAATTCCAAAGGAGCTAAGCAATAAAGGCACATTGACTGGCCAGAATGGTAAAAAATACTTTACAGAAAAAAAATATTCTGTTCTAGCTTGGTTTATTACAGAAATAATTAGTACAAAAGCATTCTATGGCATTTTTTTCACCCAGGGAGCTCAAAGCAACTCATAAACTATTAACTAAAGGTGAAAGTTCCTAAAATACATTATGTGATCTGTGAGAAATATTCAATTAGTTCTCTTAGAAACTTGAGCCCTTAAATGATGCTGCCGAGCCTCAATTTTTTAATGACAGACTTTTACAGGGTGATAACACAGATAGTACCGTCATTTCTAATGTAGCTGCAGATAAGCATCCTGTAAACATTAAGGGGGAGGAAAGACCACTTTGATTTTATAGGTTTTGGCTTAGAGGTGCATCATTTTCTTTTGACTTAAGAATTTAGTCCCAAATCACACCAAAAAAGAACATTGGGCAAAAAGACTGAATTAATGACTCCAGATTATGAACTCTGTTTACTTCGAATTTCCTACCTTCTCAGTGTTTCATAACCTCTTTCTTCTATGAATAAACTGTACATGCATGTAACATACGTGTCTGTGCGCAAGGAACGAAAATATCATTCTTTGAGATAACTGACAACACAGCTTGTAGCAAACAAAAGTAACACGTCAGGATTTCATGATGACCATATGTTCAAATTAAGTTAAACATGGTTTCTTCCTGGATTGTGGTATTACCTCATGCCATCATATCTGCTTTGCTAGTTTTCAGCGTTTGTCACATCATGGGAAAATCCAGCCCATGTACTGTTCTGTGATAAGACACTGTCTCCCCGTATTTTCATCGTGGTATGTTTAGACTCCTTCTAAATGCTGTAAAAATTACCACTGACTGCATGACTTTGGAGTTCAGGTTTCAGTGAAAATCAAGACAGATCCTTCAGGTGTAGAGACTTAACTTCCTTTCATTACTGTGGGAATGAGGCATGGGAGAATTATTTATGCCTCATAGTATCTTTGAAAACCTCCCCAAACTGACTTACTGTCTTAGCTCTTTTGAAAGAAAAGCCTACTGCCTTCCCCCTTTTGCTCTTTGCTAGGTATTTTTTTAGGAAATGTCTACTGGATAAAACCAAGAACAATACTGAAGCAGAAAATCAGTTTCCCCTTTAAAGTTCTAAGTTACTTTGACAAGGAAATTTCACTATTAAGCAAACAAACAAACAAAGAAAAAAGCTGCAAATGGAAGAAATACTGTAAAAATCTTTACAAAGCCTGTAAAGGCAGCAGACAGCTTCTCTTGAAAACAAGTACACAATTGTTATAATGCATGGGCCGTACTGGCACACATCTAACTCTGCTCAAGTTCTGCGAGCAGATCCCTGTCTTGCCCTTTCACCAAATGTTATCATTTCCCAAGGAGCACTATCTCTACTGCAATCTGCACTTACTCCACACTGACAGCTCCCCTGTCCCCACCGAGCATGTGCAGTGCCATTTCGGATACTGTCCTGTGTCCTTCCATTTGCATCTATTGACAGATCTGAACTCTTCCATTATCTCAAGCAGCCAACAACAGGACCTGTCATTGAAGCAGAGAGGCTGTGTATATCTGAGCTGCTATCATGCAGCCCCTGTATTTGTTCAATGACAGTGTCCTGTGATAAATGTTTCAGAAATGACATTTGCGATGACAGGGGAGGAAAACTCTTAAGTAAGAGACTACAGCTCCCAAGTGTCTCCTGAGACACGCTGCTGTCAATCAAGGAGAAATATTTACAAAGAGATTAGAATGCAGGCGGTTCAAAATCAATGTATTAGACGACCCAATTAAAAAAAAAAAAAATCATATCAATAAAAAAACTGCTTAGTTGTGCAAGATGTGCTAGGATTTACTTTACCAAACAGATTTGAGGAACTTGTAAAGCCAATGCTAAATTTTGGTTGGGAGGAGTATCTGTGATATAACGTTATAGCAAAAAAAGAAAAGAAACCCACACAAAACTCAAAGAAGGGAGAGGTACAAGTCATTTATCAAAGAGTTGAAGTACAGTAGCTGGCCAATAGCATGTGCACACAGAACATAAGGTTTGGCCATGCCTTAATGGTATGGGCAGAAGGTGAAGTATAGCTGTGCTGTCTCATCAGGTAACAGTACCTTTCTGTAACAGAAGTTTATCCTAATTGTCGCCTTAACAGTTTAAGGCTACCTGATTATTTAATTTGGCCTTGCATAAAATAGATTTATTACAAAGTCCAATCTGAAATTGCTAGTATGTGTGGCATAGCTTTGGATAGCTAACAACTCATTCTTAGATATTTATTTTTGTTTTTTCTTCTTTCAATCTAGTTTATAGACCATGCTGCAAGATAAATGGTCATTCTGGTATTAAGAAGCTGTTTGTACAATAACTGATTCTTAGCACACATGAATCATATATTTTTATCACATTTTTGAAAAATGGTATAAAAAGGATAAAAAACCTGAGATAGAAAGAACACATTAATTAAGAATTGTAATGGGAATGGAAGTCAGGGAAAACTGGAGAGGAGGGAAGGGAAATTCAGCTTCCAAAAACTGCAGAGTTATATTTCTATTTGCATATGAGACCTCAAATCCCTTGGCAGAGGTTAATAGGAGAGAGAAAAGCTGTGATAATTGGTGTCAGTCATGGACAAGATTTCTTAGTGAAAAAATAAGGAAAAAGTTCTCTTGAAGGGCAGATTAAAAAAAAATTAACATTCCAACCTGGACAAAGGAAAAAGAGCTCCTCACAGCCCTGGTGAAGAGTGAGCATAGGGAGAGAAAATCTATACTAAAGAAAGGAACAAAAGAAACTCCCTAGGGCAACACAGACCAAAGTTAAAAAAGGCCAAGTTAACTGAGATACTGTGGTAGCTAATGAGGAACTTGATTCTAAAAATGCTTTGTTATTTTATCTTTTTTTTTTAATCTGTTCCCAAATCTTCAGCTAAATATTCAGTTTTTACTTTTACCTACTCACAGTTTTCTGTCAGTTTATCTGATAATAACACTGAACAACCAATGAAACCCTTTAGGATGGCCCATTGTCTCAGTTGATCTGGCCTATCCAGGCAGCAGCTACCACCCCTAGTGAAATGTGGGATGAGCAAGAACGGGGTGCACTTATGTCCTGCAGTTCGGGGCGGCAGTTTAGGGTTTGAGAACTGCACATACCTGTATCTGTGCATTTTGCTATTTGCTGTAGATAGAGACTTTATAGTCTGAGAGTATACACAGGGATGGGACGTCAGTCAGGCTGTCCCTACTGAATCCTTACCTTACTTTTGGTTATAGCAAAACTTCTTCAAATTGTGTTTTGTTTTGATTTGAAGACATTGAGAAATGTAATATCTATACATACACAAGTGCTGTCCCAACACTTGTAGTTTATTGTGCCCTTTCCTGATGGAATTAAGAGCCTTTTATTACTCTCTGTTTTATTCCAGTAATATTGCATTTTTATTAAAAGATCTCTCAGTATTGCTTTCACCAATATGTGGTCCAAAACGTTCTCACTTTGCAAGGTATTTCCTAGAGCTTTCATAGAGTAGAATCATAGAATAGTTTGGGTTGGAAGGGACCTTTAAAGGGCAATTAGTCCAACCTCCCCTGAAATGCGCAGGGACATCTACAACTAGATCAGGTTGTTCAGAGCCCCATCCAACCTGACCATGAATGTTTCCAGGGGTGGGGCATTTACCACCTCTCTGTAAAAAATTTCTTCCTTCCATCTAGTATAAATCTTCCATCTTTTAGTTTAAAGCCATTGCTAAAGCCACTCCTTGTTCAGTCTTAACAGGCCCTACTAAAAAGAAGTTTGTCCCCATCTTTCCTGTAGGTCCTCTTCAAGTATTGAAAACTCACAATAAGGTTTCCCTGGAGCATACTCTTCTTGAGGCAGAACATCCGCTGAAAAGCCCACCCATAAATCCATATCTCTCTAATTTAGAGAGCAGGATGTTGTGGGGGACTGTGTCAAAGGCCTTACAAAATTCCAGATAGACAACATCTTTGGCTCTTCCCTTGTCCACTGATGTTGTCATTCCATCATAGAAAGCCACTAGGTTGGTCAGGCAGGACTTGCCCTTGGTGGAGCCATGCTGGCTGTCTTGAATTACCTCCCTGTCCTTCATGTGCCTTAGCATAACTTCAAGGAGGATCTGTTCCATGATCTTCGCAGCCACAGAAGTGAGCCTGACATGTCAGTAGTTCCCTGAGTCCTCTTTTCTACTCTTTTTTAAAATGGGAGCAATGTTTCCCTTTTTCAAGTCACTGGGGACTTCAGCTGACTGCCATGACTTTTCAAATATCATGGAGAGTGGCTTGGCAACTACATCAGCCAATTCCCTCAGGACTCTGTGATACATCTTGTCAGGTCCTGTGGAATTATGTATGTTCAGGTTCCTCAGGTGATCATGAACCTGACCTTCTCTTACTGTGGGAGTGACTTTGCTCCCCTGCTCAGTGCAGTCCATTCACTCAAGAGATGTGGGGAGAGAGGTTGCCAGTGAAGACTGAGACAAAAAGTTGTTGAGTACTTCAGTTTTCTCCTAGTCCATTCTTGGCAGTTTGCCAGTAGGCGTACACTTTCTCTGACCTTCCCTGGTCAGAAGGTCTCTGACCTTCTGAGACCAGAATGTCTCAGAACAACAGGCTGCAGGCCCTTGTTAGCACCCCACCCCTCTAATCATTGCCTGTTGTAGCACAGCTTGTCACAGGCAGGCCTGGTATTGCTCCCCTCCACCTTTTCATGACATCTTTCTTTATAGCTCTTCTCTGGGCACTCATGATTTTCCAGTGAACCTTCTAGGAAGTGCTGTAGAAACATCGTAGCCTCCAGGGTAGGGCAGATTCCCACAACAGAGCAGTTGGGCCATCATATCAACCACCTCAGAGACTGGAAGGAGGGAGGTAAGAGGCTGTCAGGGAAATGCACTCTTCCCTCCCTGACAGTTTGGCAGGGACCTGGTGCACAAAGCAAGCTGAATTACGTCCCAGTCTGTTAAGCTGGTGTGTACCCTGTACTTGAAAGTCACCTCCAATGGAGCTATTCCTCGTTGTCGATGAAGCCTACTTGCTCTGGAGAAACAATAGATCTTTACCTAGTGTCATTATGGAAAATGTCAGGCACAGCAGTGGCCACAGAAGGGAGCAGATTTAAGATCAAGGTCATCTAGAAATGACAGCCAGATCAACAGTCCATTTAGGTTTATATGCCAGCTATATTTATTCCAGCTGGGTGGACATTGGTATGGACATTCTGTATTGCTTTATTCTTAATGAATATTCTGCATGCAGCATCACTGCAGAATCAGCCTCTTATATCAGTCTGAAAAATAATGTACATTTTGTCCTTTATTCCTCGTTTTCCTTTTTGTTTGGATATAACATCCAAGCACAACCTGTGCTCTGGGAAAACAGTATGTTTTCTGTTCTGCTAAAAACAAAATAATTTCTGAGCTATCAACAAGGAAAAAAAGGGAAGCGAGAGCGAGTGAGCAGGCACATGAAGAAGGAAGAACTGAAATATGTGAACACCATGAAGAAATATCTGTCTTCTTATAAACAATAAAGAGAATATTGGCAAGCTTTCCTTATGCAAAATAATCTACCTTTTGGATGCAGGGTCAGCCTGATAAATTTCACTCCATAAGGCAATATTCTGCAAATATATAAGAGCTTGAAAATACGACTTTGGATGAAAGAGTTTCCTCAACCATATTAGAGTCCCCACTGAAAAGCTTTAGTGTCACAGCTCATCTCATTAATCTTGTATATACATTGCATTAATATATTTTTCTCTTACTGTGCAAGACTGATGTGATTCTGTTTTTTCTAGTGATTTAGCAAAGCAATTGTGAAATTATTTTGCAACTAATAAATGGTTCAGTTTCAGTTTTCTGTTGTACTAGAAGGCAATGTCTAGTTATTACACTGACTTTCAGCAAGGGAAAAAAAAAGTGGAATTAGGTGCAATATTAATTTATTGCTTTTTAAAAGCTAGAGTGTTTTTTTTTTTTTTCTCTTCTATATCAGAATAAACTGAACAATATTTTCATATTTTCATGACAGATCAGAGGGCAACAGGGGGGCAGTTAAGCAGCCACAGGGCATTTGGAAGATTGTTCTCTATACAATCCACTGATGTCCTTTGAGAAATTTTGACTTCCCATTAGAATTGTAATAATAATAAATTGATTGCTATATATGGAATTTTGTCTTTGTGACTCAAACCAAGATTAATTCCTATTTTAAGCCCAAACATTTTGTTTGAGCCAACCTGGGTCAAAGAATTTCCATGTGATTTCTCACATGGAACCTTTTGAATTTTGCCTACAGCTGGATTTTGGGAAGCATATACCTGATTAAGAAGTCCTAGTTTCTATTGTTTTATGAAAATTGACTT
This sequence comes from Calidris pugnax, assembly GCF_001431845.1. Taxonomy (NCBI): domain Eukaryota; kingdom Metazoa; phylum Chordata; class Aves; order Charadriiformes; family Scolopacidae; genus Calidris; species Calidris pugnax. Next base: position 2,187,313 of record NW_015090797.1, on the reverse strand, counting down.
ATGCTGTTGACTGTCCAAAATCAAAATGGCTCATCTCTGAACCTTTTATTTCAGGAAAATAAAATTTGAATCTTATAGTAACATTAGGAAGCAGCTAGTTTGGATTGAAAAGGTTTGTTACAAAGCCTGTTTTGTCTGCAACACAGAAAGTAGAACAGGGCAACGACAGTACTTATGCACAGCAAGAAGACTTGAGAGGCAGCAAAGAGCTTTTCAAACTCACATTCAGTTGACAATTCTTTTAGCAAATGCAGCTGCGCAGATTTTTGAGGGGGGAAGATGATCTAGCAAAAAAGGTCAATGAGGACTATAACCAACTGCTGAGTCTTATCCAGTGATAAACAAGGAGATACTGATTCTCAGGAGGGAAAACAACATTCTCATTTGATTACAATGTTGCAAAAAAGTGTCCCCATAAATTTTAGTGAGATCCAGGATCAAAACCTCATTATTTTCCATATTTTGTTTTCGTTTCAGGATTTTTGAAATGTCTTCTAAAGAGGACCCCCTCTAGCTACAGCTTTCTTCATGTCTGAAGCCAGTTTAGTGACAAAAAATGAAAAATAATGCTTTCTGCAAGGGAAAATGATACAAATATTTCCATAATGAAAATAAACTATCTTATGCTAGGCTTTATTATATTTAGGTTTCCTTTCCTCACCTTAAGGGAAAGTACATGACAATTGACCAAAAGATCCCTCTGGGAACTGGGACATAATTTGTATAGCATGAGTGCTTTGACACAGGACTTCTTGAAGCCAGCACCAGCTAGAAATCACATAGGAGCTAAGAGTTTCCTTCTTCCTTCCACTTGCACTGGCTGAAATTCCACCAGGTGGACTTTCCCTGTTATGTTGATTTTCCCTGTTAAGGCTGTAGCATGTGGCAGAGTTTGGTTGTTTCATGGGATATGCACAATGTAAAGTTATGCATTAATAAATGTGCTAGCCATACTAACACAATACTCACAAAACCTATTTGTCTCTACTAAGGACTAAACCTTGCTAATGGGGCTCTCCTTGTATTAGTACTAGCTTGGGAATTCTTGCATGTTTTTCTGTGTCCATTGTGATCACTCTCACCCCAGCAGAGATCATTTAGTAGATAAAATACATGTTTGAATCTGGAGCACATTTTTCTGAGATGAAGAGGATAGGTTGGATTTCATTGACAAATAAACCCATTCAAAGATGTTTTATTTTACTAAGAAAACACAGAACATTTGTGATTAAAACAAAAGACCAGAACATAGTTCAACCGCCGTCTTTCTTGGATGTTGGGAACAGTTTAGTTCTGTTACAACACTTCCACTCTTCTGCCTTTAAAATAAACTATCATGTGATTCCACAAGGCACAGACTCCAGTGGAAAAGCCATAATGTCCTGGTCTGTGACCATGTTCCTCTTCACCTGATCTGCTATAACTATTTCCAGGGCTGACCTGTAAGTCAGTCCACCCTACAAATAGTGATGGGATGAAAGTAATCCCTTTGTTTCTAGGGCCATTTTTAAGCTACTTCATTTCAATGATCCCAATTACAACATTGCCAAAGAAGCAGCTACCATGTGAGAAGCAGTGAATAAGGATGGAAAAGCAGAGACTGCTGAAGATGACCTGGTCCCCAAAGTCCCTGCTACAGCACCTCCACCTCCGTGGAAGGGCACAGTAACTGAGGCAGTGCCCAGAGCCCACCTTCTTCCTTTACTCAGCGCGTCCTTTAAGTTCTCTTGGATATGTCCCATGAAGGAATGCACCCCTTGTAAATATGTTTTACAACTTTCCAGCTAACACTTCCTAAATTAGGACTTTGGAATTATTTTCTTGAGGAAAGAACTGCTGAGGTACATTAGGTTCAAGGTGAAGAAATTAATGCATCCTACTCCTTCTTATACTTGGAATCAGAATAACTTCTTGCCTCGGCTTCCCTGGTGATTACTATAACTGGCAATATATTAAAAACTTAGCCTGAGCAGTTCTATGCTGCTGTGCATCCTGACCTTCAATCTGAATTTCAGACATAATTAAATGCATCATACAAAACAATTCAAATATTATCTTTAGCCTCAACTTGGGGCCCTACCAGTTATTTTGGCAATCCCATAAGGGAAGAATGGCTTTCTGAAAGTGACTTTAACAGGGTGAATTTAAGACTAGCCAAAATAGGGAAATACAGCACAGCTCATACTAAGACAAACCACACATCAAATCCCTCACAATGTTACCACTGCACATTGGCTTGTGTATAACTGCCACATGCTGTTGTGTAAAACATATGAGTATGAAAAAAAAAGTCTAGCTGTGGGTGTTCCACCATATTCACAATCGTTTTTGTTCAGTTTTCAGAATACCAAATACCTATAGCTGACAAACTTGATTTAAACATAAATGGTTCTGAGGTCATGAAGCAAAGGAAATAGTACCTGAAGAAATGCTCTGACATGCAGCAGTATAAGAGGTCTATAGATATTTTTCCAAAACTGTGCCTTAGCCATTGGAAATCTCATTTGTAACATGCTTTATTTTGTGTGTCTGCCTTTCTTAAAGATCACACAGAAGCCAACATAACATCATACCAAGAGCAGATCAACATGTGTCTTACCTTTCAAGCCTGTTAAGTCCTTCCCTTAGTTTTACTACAGCAGCAATTCAGTCAATGTGTGAAAACAGTAAGAGCATGAGTTTGTTCATGTGTGGGCTCGATGATTACATTGTGACAATGCTCCCTTTAACTTAAAGATGACTATTCCTCAAAAATCCTTTCCTCAGTTCCTTCAGGTAGTGAACTTCTTTCATTTTTGGTTACTGTTGTTGTCTTTGTTGCAGAAAATCAAAATATTTGAATAATAAAATATAAATATTAGTCAGGTCCAATAGATTCTCTGTAGAGTAACGCTGTGATTTAATTACTTTTTTAAATCTGTGTTACAGCCAAAATTCCACCCAGTTTCCCAGCTTGGTTAGCCTTTCCCAGAAAAGGGAAAGAATACTGTTTTCAGAGACTCACCAGGACTTGATACAAAACAGTGAACATTTTTAAACTCACAAGTGCTTTCAATAAGATGCAAAACCTAGACGAAATGTCTGGTTATAAAAAGATATATTTACATATATTTTAATGGCATTTAAAATAATTAAAACAAGAGCACTCATTTATTCAATCAGACTCTAATTTGAGTACCTGCATATTTTTTGAAAATAGTTTTAATTTTTTATATTTTTTACCAATAGATGGTGCTAGCAATTTCTGCATTTACTGAAATATCTGCACCCATTTTACTCAGCTCAGGCCCATAACAATCTTCTGGAACTGCTAGAGAGAAACAGTCTATCCATGTGCCAATTAAAGTAGGAAATGCCAGCTCACCGATACTCAACATTTTACATATTGAAAAGGCTAGTAGAGCAGCAAAAAGCCATCAGTAACTACCCACTGCAGAATATATACAGTATGCAAATAAGAAATCTGCTGTTCTCACTCCAATGTATTTTCAAGATTTCTGGAATAGTCACATCACGTTTTGCAGTCATTAGGGTGCATACTTTTAGCAAAAAGGATGCTGGCATCAGTCAAATTAGCTCCTCCATAAGTCTTCTTCAGAGCACAATGAAAACTTAATGTCTTAAGCCCAAATCCTGCCAATATTTCATGCACATGCCTCACTTTGCATACTGGGAATAGTTCAGCAAAAGTCATTCAAGATGTTCACAGCATGTAAAGTTAAGCAAATCTGTGATTGCCCATGATTTTGGAGGTACATGTAGCGTTTGAAGTGTTTGGAACTGACTGTAGTAGCTCTCCATAGAAGTGGACAGACGTCTTCTGCCACTGTTAGGAGGATGCATCCGGTATGAAGCATATGTTTAGGATGTCTCAGGTGCCCTAGACATTTATAAATGATCACATTCAAAATTCACTGTTTAATTGTTACAGTTCTGTGGATCAGTTTGTTTTGTATGTGTTTAGAGAAAATATATTCAAGGTCACTACAAGTGCATTTTATAAAAAGAACAAATTTAGAATAGGTAGAAATGATCTTGTTCTCTGCATTTCCAATTTCCTCTAAAAACTTTGGTATCTCTAAAAAAACCTCGAAGAATGTTCCCAATGTCTCATTGTCATTGGCTTTAGTTTTTATATTACTTACAGACATTCTCAAAGTATTTTGAAATAATTGGAATACGTCTGCTCTTCAGAAGAAAGTTGAAGTCCTGCGCTCCCCATTTCATTTCCACATGTAGTACACTCTTCAGTGTGAACTGACTTCAGATAATGTGGAAGTTAGTCCTCTGGAATAACAGATTTTCACAAGGAGGTTGCATCATACAGACCTTGAGCTTCTGGGGATTTTGGTTACCTGCAATTTCCTGCTATGACCTTCACTGGTTTTGGGTACCATAAAAAGGAACTACAGACTTCCAAAAGTTTTATATATGTGTGTGTGTGTGTGTTATATGTATAATTTTTAAAATATTGTTATATGTTACTATTACATATATTTTATTATAGATCGTCATATAACTTATATAATATAATATATTTTTATAACACATTATATTTTATTATATATGTAGATACATGTGTATATGAGTGGATATTAATATCTGTGTATGCAAAGATAAGCATATATGCATAAGTCTATAAATATGTATATGTATATTATATACATTATCTACATTATACTATAATGCACACAATATTATCTTCTCTCTCCACTCATATAACTTATCACTGATATCAATACATGCCTATTTTTTGTATAATTTATCAAAATGTTATTATCTTTATAGTAACTGTGAGGGAAACGTGAATTATTTCATTTTTCATATCCATTAGAAGAATCACAAATATGAAAAGCTCACTCTAGAAAATACCAGTATTTCCATTAGACACTGACATACTGAAAAATGCTTTGGGAGATGCAAATGTGTTCTTGCAAACTGAAAAAATGATTAGTATGGCCAAAAAGCTTAAGTTGGTCCACATTGTATCCTCCCACTACTAACTTTCTTTTAGTAAAAGAGGTCCTAATGTATGAACATTGATCAAAAATGTCTGTGTCTGTATATGAATTGGCAACTGATGTAAAAAACTGATGTTAAAAAACAGAAAAATAGATAATAATTATCTCTAAAAACTCAGTAGTGTATAATCTAAAAATAATGGTAACAAATTTTGTACATTAGAAAACATAAAAAGGTATTCTGGATCTCCCTGGATGTGATGATTTATCTTTCTGGATTATGTCAAAGGTCCATGAAGTCTTCAGGTAGTTTGGGAGGCTCATTTCTACTGTCCTTATTGTTTCCTCAGTAAGAACCGTTCCTCATGTATATGAACAGTGATCACAGCAATGCACAGATATTTTCAGCTGTACTTCTGCAATGGAGAACTGTTACAGAGAAAGCCAAGCCAGCAGTCCACGTTCTCTGTCTTATAAGCTCCCTTTCAGAAGAGCACTGAGAAAGTGCTTCAGTCGCTTCTACTCACCATGGATAATCATAGAATCGTAGAATCATATGGGGTTGGAATGGACCTCTGGAGATCATCTAGTCCAACTTCCCCACTGGAGCAGGTCTACCTAGAGCACGTTGCACAGGAACTTGTCCAGGTGGGTTTTGAATGTCTCTAGAGAAGGAGACTCCACCACCTCTCTGGGTAGCCTGTTCCAGTGCTCTACCACTCTCACAGTAGAGAAGTTCCTCCTCATGTTCCTCCTCCTTTCAAGGAAGCTATGACTCCTTAATAGAATACAAATACTTATCCCTAAACTGGAACCTTGCTACTTTTTCTTAATGAACTGTAAACGTCAGATTCTCTCTCCCATGAAGTAGTGTTGTTGCTGTCACTTGCCAGAGAAACAGAGCACACAATGCATGACTTAAATTACTCTAGGTTGCATGGTGATTAAGTACTGAACAAAATAGCTGCTTAAACACAAAAATTAAAACCAAGTTTCTCATTAGCAGACCCTTCATTATGGAACAAACTCTATAAACCATGTGCCTGCTTTGTAAAATAGAAGATCTCAAGCACTGGTAAAACTGAATAGATATTTAACAAACACTAGATTCTCTTTAACTGTAGATTATAATTAATCCATTATTATGAACAGCTTTCACACGCAAATGCAAATCACTGATTTTTATTTTTTTAACCTTGAAAAAAATTGTTGCAAATACTCTGAGTTTATTATATCTCTGAGGATGGATATATATTTACATTCTTCCAACTTTAGTTTGAAACACTTGGGAAGCTTTAGGTCAGATGACAGTTCCAACATTTCAGAAGTGACTGAAGCTGAGCAGATAAGTCTGTGTGATTGAAAGCCACTGCTGTAGCTACTTCATGGTCTGTAACAATACTTGCAGGTCCGTACCAGTGCACACTATGTCTCAGACATGGCTCCTGGACCAAAATACCAGTGAATGTGGTGTTTTGACCTAGTAGGAACAAAACCCTAAAGAGATTCTATGGCTTGCTTTATATTATTCATTTATTTATTTAATAATAAACTAAATAACACAAATTGTGTGATGGATTTTGAGAGTCCATACTGTTTAGTTCCAACTATTGTGAATACTTGCCTTAGTCATGACCAATTCCAAATATCACATAAACAAACAATGTCACATGACATCTTGTGGGGTAGAACTGACCTGAGATTATTTCCATTAGTCAACCCTGTGGGGAAATGTATCCACATACACACAAGCTATTTCTTCTCAGACCCACAGAATAGGATGTGACCTGTTTTTTGTTTTGCCTTTTTTTTTTATAGATATATATAGATATAGTCTATAAATTCCTTTATACACAATCTGACAGTTTCCAAGAAGGTATAAATAAAGTCTTTAAAAGGGTGCCCTTTTGTTGCTTCAGAAGAAACCAACTGCTTATGAAGTTTGGCTTGACTTCTTTGCAAGGAGCACCATCAGGAGAGTCTGAAAGCTGTTTAAAAGAGGATCGGAAGGATTCACCAGCTCTCATTTACAACACAAAAGTGGACAAAAGCTAAATACCAAGGGATGTGTAGAGATTAGGAAAAACTGGTGATTAAACAAATTCTAACTCACCTTGAAAAAAATATAAACAAGGATTAGAAAAAAATGTTCTCACTGGAAAATTTATACCATGCCTGCTTTGTAAATATTTCTTTTCCCTTTCCTGAAGCATCAATTAGTGGCCTGTGGAAATGACGATTTTGAAAGTTTATAGGTACCACAGGTCTCATCCTGCGCAGCCATTTCAAATATTATATGCAAAAGAATAATTCATAACACCCATTCTCAAAAGATAACAGAAACAGGAATGTTGACAGAAACCTCAAAATGGAGTGGGCATCTCATTTTAGCTTGCAATAAAATGGAGCAATCAACAGTATATTTTCAGTAACATAGTCAGGGAAGTATTGCACCTGAGGATAGTAAAACTTTCTGCTGTTGCCATTTAAATAAGTGCCAAAAAGCCTGCTAACTTCATCAGTGTACAGTCAACTATTCTGCAATTCCGTCTTTTACTACCAGTAAAACCATGGCAGGGGTAACCCAACTATTCACCCCACAAGTAAAGAGCCTGATGCTACTATATGGGCTTAATCAATATGAGTATTGCATGACAATATGGCCTTGCATGACATTATCAGTTTATAAGGGAAAAGAGGGGGTGTCCTGATTTCAGCTGGAATAGAATTAATTTTCTTCCTAGGAGCTGATATAGTGCAGTGTTGGATGTAGGATGAGAATAAAGTTGATACCACACTGATGTTTTAGCTGTTGCTAAGCAGTGCTTACACTAAGTCAAGGACTTTTCAGCTCCTCACACTTCCATGACAGCAAGGAGGCCAGGGGTGCACAAGAAGCTTGGTATCTCCAACCATGAGTTTTACCTTTTTTCTGATTCTCTTCCCCATCGCACTGTGGGAAGAGTGAGAGTGTGTGGTGTTTAGTTGCCTGTCGGGTTAAACCACAACAGGGGGTTAAAATGGAATAATGTTTGAGTTTCACCACTATGCACTCTGTGGTGGATAACTGTACCTATAACCCTATATATGTTCTTGAATTGTTCTTTGTAGAAGAGAATTTGGAGGAAATGGCAGAGTGTATGATAAGGCCAAATAAAAGTTACTGCTGGGTTTTAGGGATAGATTGATCAGGAAAAGTTACAGATTAAAGCACTTGTTAATATTTTGTTGTTTCTAGACTTTGAGGGAAAGTTGCATACTGCCAGTCTACAAATCTTAATAGCCTTTAAAGAGCAAGGAGAGACAATAATTTATTACATGTCTGTCTTCCTGGGAGTCATATTAGCTGAACTCTACAGGAAGCACTTTCAAAAAATATTTTGTGATTTTCTGCTCCTGGTGAAATCTGGTTAAAAAGGTAATTGGCCTCAATAAAATGATAATTACACCAAAGAAAAAAAAAAAAAAACTCAGAACCTCAAATAAACACTAAGAAACCACCACATTTGTTTGACTGCTAGATTCTAGTGGCCAAAGTATCCACCAAACCCTTTGGTAATTATAGACGCATTTAGATTGCAGGCCACCTAGTCCAGTCCTCTGCTCAGAGTATTTTGAATCAGAACAAGTTGCTCAGAGCCTTGTCCAGTCATATCTCGAACAGCTCCAAGGACAGAGATGTCGAGTCTCTTGAACATCAGTCTGAACAAGAAAAATAAATACTTGCAAGTCAGACCAAAGGTGTGATCTACTCATCAAACTGTTTACTGCAATTACTGGTACAATACCCTATCTCTTCTGTAAAAGGTCATAGCAGAGGTGAGTTGGAGAATTTCTGTTCCAAGACTTACTGTAGATGTGGACTCCAAGGAGTTGAGAAGAATCAAGATCTAAGAAACTCCACATATTGAGAGGGTCATACTAAGTGGGTTAGGCAGGATTGAAGCATAGGTTTTTGTAGCAACTGTGAAAGTTCAAGTAGATGTCTAAAATCTAGATCAAAGATAACCCATAATATCTGATTTTTCCTGCATGCAATTAAAAATAAAGAAGAGTAGGAAAAAGCCTAACAGACTGAAACACCCTATTTAAGGATCTGTGACTTCCATGTGAAATATTTCAAGGGTTATCAAGGCAAAAATCAATATACTTAAAACCACCAGTAGTATTAAAGCATGAATAGGAGGGACACTAGTACCCAAACTGCTTTGTTATTGGTCAGATTTTAAAAGTGTTATCTCAATCAGAAGTCAAGATAGCTAGTCAAAAAGCACTGGAAGCCTTGCAAGTTTTTGTCTAGCTTGTTCAAATATGGTGTTGTTCTTTTTTCAGCAGATAAAATGCATTCAGACATTCCCACAAAGGAAATTATATTGTATGCAACTTTTTTAATAAGATTAAAAGAGCTACTTTCACCACCAGTGACTGCCATTAATTGGTATGCTGCAAGGGAGCTGACACATCCCTGGATGGCACATCTATTAAGTGTAGACTGCAATCAGTAAAATAGGTTTTCCAACAAACGACTTGTCAAAGCCTTGACACAAGAATTACTTATACTTGTAGTCAGTCACTCACTTTCTCCCAGTTCAAATGCTCATCTTCTGCCCCCACTCTGGAATCTGAAATACAGTGAAATGTAGTTCTCCATTTTTATTTGATTAAAGTGCTAACCCATGGATAGAATTGGATTAGTGAGTGTCCTAATAGGCAGACTCCACCCCAACAGACTCTTGGTGGAAAAGCAGTGGTGCAGGAATGCATCGACTTTCCACTTTTATTTTCCAGAAGCTGCAATTCCAAGATAGTCTCAGCCTTTCTGTGGTAATAGATGTGAACAGAAAATGCCTTTCAACTGACAGTTCCACCATCTAAGCTTACTAGCCCAGGCTGGTTCCCTTTGATCTTCAGTCTTTCTGGAAATAAAAATCATTATCATGCTACCTAGCAGCAAATGCACATGTTTTACCTGGATAAATCTCTGGTAACATTCAGTCACACGGATGCTCTTCATTGTAGATGCAAAATGTTCACTGAGAAACCCTCTTTTTCCTTTTTTTTTTTTTTCTTATTTTATATTTAAATCTATGTATTCTTTGGCTGAAGCACTGAATTGTAACTCTATTTCTGCATCTGGGTAGGAATGATCAGGAATGATCAGGAATGATCTTTTAAATAAATTGGACAAGTTCTTTCTTAGGATGTAGGTGATAACATCTCAGGGTCACTATTTACTCCACCTTGTCACCTGGCTTATGCCTGACAGCTTTTCCTGGGACTATGCCCTGTAACGTAATATAAAATAATAATAATGCACAAGCCTGCTTCTAAGAAGCTCTCTGGACCACTTTAAGGAGACCTTGTAATATCAAGTACTACGGGACAGGAGTCACCTCCCTGGACTCCAACATTTAATCAATTATGTGCCTCTTGCAAGTTAAAGAAAGAGATTCAGAATTTGATTAATTTTAGGATTTCTCTTTAGCTGGTACCTAAAAGATTAACCAGATAACTAATTGCCACACTGTAAAGACTAGAGAAAGAGCACAGCAATCCTAGATAACTACCTTTAACACTGACTGAGTCTCACCAGGAAGGATGGGGGGGTGGAGCCAACCTAGAAAACCTTAATGATTTAAAAAGCTGACTTCAACTGGGAAGGTAAGATTTTCCTAGTAAACACTTCAACAATTTCCAAGACTTAAGTATCTCAGGTCCATTTCTAATGTCCTGATTTAATTTTTTCATACTTTCATTTTCACACATAACTAACACATGCAGCCAGGGAAAGGCAAGATGATTTTTCACTGGCAAGCCCCTTTTTCAGCCTGAGAAACTTTATACAAGTGAAGGAAGGAAATTATAATTGAATGACTGCGATCCCTTACAGAATTCTGACAGAAATGAAACTGAAAACTGTTCAACTAAGCCTGTGGTGGCTATCAAATGTTTATTTCCATGAAGGCACTTAATGCCACTAATTTTGGCACTAAAGACTCTGTCTTCTGCCTTTTGAAAATTGATAATTCTGGGGTATTCAGTTTTCCAAAGTGATGGAGTTTTACCAGCTTGCTGATGTTTTCCTGCTTGTTGTGTGGATCTATGATACTTAAGACTTCTGTAAGGAATTTGACCTTTTTATCATGGACTTTCAAATCTGAAAATGAACTCTCTATATCAACAAAGTGCATGCTGAATGGATTAGGCACTGGCTAACTAACTGTTCTCAAAGTAGTTGTCAAAGGGGAATAATTTCTGAACAGGGATACTCCTAGCATTGTTTTGCAGTCATTAGTATTAAACCTGATTTGTTCATTATTCTTCTCTGTGGTCTGGAAATAAATATCAAATCACTGCTTTTCAAATGGAGTATGGATTTATAGAATATCAAATAATGGTGGCTAGGTGTTCATTCCAAGCAATCAAAACTATTGACTACATCAGACCCTGTCATTAAATTTGACTACATTAATGTAGTCAGAGAAGCATATTCACAGAGACTCTGAACGAGAGGCTATATCTCTAGCATTTGCAACTGTATCCTAGAAAACCAGAAAAACATTTATATTTCATAGCAGAACTGAAAAAATTCAACATGAGCTGCCTGTGGGAGGCTGAGATGTTGAGATAAATCCGGTTAATTAAATCCTTGGTGTTGACTGCCAGGTAGAAGCATGGCCAGTTGTACACCTGTTCTTTTTTTAAGCTTGTCCCTATGAGTAGTCACTTGATATTGGAAGTTATTAACGGGTTTTGAACATTTGCACAGCAGAAACTAGACAAGATGTGAATTAACAGTTGCATACTGCTTAGATCTGGAGAAGTTCTTTCATTAGAACAGTAATTTCTTTTTCACATGTTCATCATCTGGCAACAACATGGTAAGTTACAGATATTGTAGATATTGTCTTAAAGAAAAAGCTCAAAAGAAACACCCCTCCAAAATGCCCTTTATTTTGGGGGTAACCTAAGCACCGATAAGTACACATTACAGCAGCACTGACAGCATTAACATGGCTGCCATGCTTTTGTAAGCTAATCATACAATTATCAAGACACCTAGCATCACAGCAACGTTGGTATGGTATTTCCACACATTGCAGACTAGCAGGACAATGCTTATTAGCCCAGGAGACACAAGCTAAATGGTCTTTTTAGGTTAAGGTGAATCATAATATTTATTACCTCTTATAAGTTATTGCACTTATGCCAGCTGACAAGCTTCCTGTTTCTTACAGGATAAGTTCTTTTTCATTTACATACGAAGAAGGCAAAAGGCTTCATAGTCAAGTATTGGATTTTAATAGAAAAGCATCTCTTAGTTGTTTATATATGAAATTTTCAAGATTGACAGTAGAATGGTTCCTTCAACTTTAGTGCCTACAGTTTCAAAAAAGGTATAAAAAAGCTCAGAAGAGCAGCAAAAGTGATGTAGAACCTGGAGAAAAAAGTGCCTCTGAGTGAGAGGATGATCTTTTTTTATCAAAAGGAAGAACACTTTACTCACATTGCATACATAAATATATATATATAGTGTATGTTCTTCATAGGGATAAAAAAATCTAAAATGGAAGTTTTTCATCTCATTGAGAAAGACATTGCTGGAAGCCTCTAGAAATTAAACCTAGTCTGCTTTAAACTTAAACAAAACACTTTTTGTTTTTAAACAAACAATAATAAAGCAATGAAAATTCACTACTTAAACACACTGTTTAAGGAAAGATACAGAGTTTCCACCATTTTATATCTTCTAACACATAGTAGATAGCCATACATTAGTTAAATATGAGTAATTTGCACAGAGAGGAATAAATGGATGAAGTTCTACAGCACGGGTCATGCAGAAGTTCCCAGTAGATGCAGTTCTATCCTTCTGCTCTTGAAATCCATTGAGTTCCTGCAAATGTTGGGCCCCTCATTCCAGAAGGGACATTAAAGTGCTGGAGTGTGTTCAGAGAAGTGCAACAAAGCTGGTGAGGGGTTGAGAGCACAAGACTTATGAAGAGCAGTTGAAGAAGCTGAGGTTGTTTAGTCTGGAGAAAAGGAGGCTGAGGAGAGAACTTATGGCTCTCTGTCACTACCTGAAAGGAGTTTTCAGTGAGGTGGGTGTCCGTCTTTTCTCTGTAGTAACAGACAATAGGACAAGGGGTAACAGCTTGAAGTTGCACCAGGGGAGATTTATACTGGCTATTAGGAAAAAGATTTTCACCGAAAGGAGGTATTTAAAAGATGTCTAGACATAGTGCTGAGGGACAAGGTCTAGTGGTAACTTGGCAGTGCTATGTTAACAGTTGGACTTGGTGATCTTAAAGTTCTCTTCCAACCAAAACAATTCTGTGATTCTATGGTTCTAAATTCATGACTTTTAAGCCATATGAGTTAGAGTCATGGGCGGAATAATTTAACCAGGATTTTAGGAAACAGGGATCCAGCTGAACTCAATATGGGAACTTAGTTCCCTTGAGATACATTGAAGATCCCGTCAATACTATTAGGAGTTTGAACTACTTTGATTTATGGTTGTATGGTTTGTAGAATGTTTCTCAAGATTTAAATTGTTGAAGTTCCTGAACTCTGCTGCACAGGCTATTAATTCAAACACCTTTAACCTCAAAACACCAGGGTCCAGTCAGTTTAGATTTAGAGGTCAAATGAGTGTATTGATATAAATCTTGTTCTCACCAAATGTTTGTGAACAGGACACTGGCAGCACACACCTAAGCACAAGTGGATAGCCTGTGAGAGAGGAAGCATGACTGAATTTTACAGATGTGCTGTAGATCAGTGTTATTTACTGCTGGGAATATTTATTTAAACAAAACTACTCAGTGGTTAGAATGGATCTAACCATTGAAAAGACCTTTTCACTGCATGGCAGGCTCCACTGTTTGACTTGCTTCACTAAAAACTGTCCTCAAGTAAGCATTGCACTCCTTTTAAAAAAAATATTTGTATTTAGATTACTAAGGAAAATAATGGAATGTGAATTTAGAAAAATTTCTGTTTTGGCTTAATCTGAAGTAAGAGAGAGGGTTAGTTTCTTTCTGAAGATCCATAAAAATATTTGTATGGTATCATGAATTCTTTCAAATTTCTCCTCCGAAATTGAGTGATCAGTGTAACATTGGTACTTCCTTTTCCTGTTGTGGTTTGGTTTGGGGTGGTTTTTTTTTTGGGGGGGTGGTGGTGGTGTGTTTTTTTTTTCCATTTGACATTTCCTGGGAAGATTTTGCATTTTGACATTTGCTGTGAAGATTCTGCATTTCAAGTGCAGTTAAGCTATCACACTACTGACTTTGCTCTCAGTCAGACAAGTATATGCCAAATAATTGTGATCACAGGAACTGACCCTGGAATATTCCCTAAACAGTTAGCTGAGAAGAATGGGACTGTTCTTCAAACTCCTTTCTGGTTCTTAGCTGGAAAATTTTTCTCTTGTTATTAAAAGCAAGATAAATTAGAGCATTTTAATCTCCAGACTGCTGCAGTTGCATTAGAAGTAGGAAGCTGACCTTCAGCTTTGTTGTCTCACTGCTACACTGCCTTGTGCAGTGGAAACGCTTTCGTAGCAACAGCCCTGGATGGACAGTGCCTCTTCGATTAATCCTGCATCTTGGTCCAAATCCTACCCTTCCCTCTGCAGCTCTGTCCTTGGAAAAAAACACTGCTCAGACCCCTTTAATCCGTGCTTCTGGAGTGAGGGTTGCTGAACTCCCAACACAACGGCGCTGTGCTTGGCTGTGTGTGCGTCTGTGTGTGTGAGCACAGCAAAAAGGACCCAGGGGAAGCAGAAGCACAAGTGAGTTACCTGCAGAAAGCCTGATCTTGCTTTCAGCTCTCTCTTCTGCATTGATATTCTTCCTATAATTTAACTTGAGAATTTTAAACAATATATTTGGATTTTCCTGAGCCATAAGCTTTTTGTTTATTCTGTGTTTTCACAGCAGCAAAGCGCTGGGGTGCAGGTGGTGCCACAGTGGGCTACTCAGCAATGTAAAATGCATAAATAAAAACGATCAAAGAGCACTGGGGACCTAAAGTAAGTCTCCCAGTTGCTCTGGTTAAAAACTTAAACTTGCAGGCATGCACAACATTACGGGATTACAGGTCATGCCCTAAAAGGAAAATCAGGAAATAATTGAATTCAAACCCAGTGCTCCTATCTTTTCCAATTCACATTGCACTTCCTCATAAAATGAAAATACCTTCAAGAAGAAAGGCAAAGCAAGAGGGAAGCATTGTTCTTTCCAATACCAAGAAATAGCTCTTCTAAAAAAAAAATGTTGCTTGTGTAGATGCTACTTTTCTACATATAGTATCAGTTGTAATCACACTGGCATTTACTTTTAACTGACAGATCCAGGATGACTTCATTGTTTTACAGAGCCTTTTTTCCACTTGAGTGGTAATGCCTCTATATAAATTCTTGATTACATTTTCTTGCTTTTTGACATTGTGTTTTGTATTTGTCATTTGTATACATACATATGTAAACAGCTTCATGGCAAATTCTATTTGCTGAATCACCTTGAGTGACCCATAATGTATCTGATTGCAGGATATGATACTATTTGGAAAGACATATGAATTTAATATGGCCACTTGTCCCAGAAATTATTACAGTTTTCAGAGAAAAAATGTGGGAGGGAATATAAGAGTTGATATGAAAATATAGGAAGAAGAAGACAATCAAAAAGATGAATAAAAAGACACTTCACATCAACTCTGAAAAACACACTTATTGGTTATAGGAATAGAACAGGCAAATATTTCCTTTTTTTTCCATAAATAAATGAACTCCTATGTTACATGGATACTTTTGTGGATAGCTTTGAACTCTCAAGGGATAGGACGTTGCAAAGCATCAAAACACTGCTTCCATGAAATAACATGGCTGTGGTTCACCACAAGCTTATGTGGTCATTTACACTTGTGTAAACCAGGAGTAAAACGCTGTGTGATCACAGGTCAGCAGAGTACCAGGCACCACAGCCTGTCATAAGAGGAAAAAAAAGTTATTGGCAAGGTTCTTGTTTGAAATGTGGTCTGGGAGGGACAAGTTTTGGTTTCCAGTCTCATACACAGACACTTTCTTAGTTATTCCTGACTTCCTCTTTCATCTGCTGACTCCAGAGGTGATGACTTCTCAGGCAAATGAGTCCTTGAAATACTCAGAGAAGCCCAGACTGTCATCTGTCCTTTGTGGCTGGTGACAGAATTAGCCAGTATCAATTTTGACTGTAACTACCACCCATGTCTTGGATTGTGAATTTTCTGTTTTAAAAATACCCTGCTTTACATGAGCCTCTGGAAAACGCAAAGACTTCATTAGAAACACTCTTTCTTCTATCTTTCCCCCCCACCCTAAGTGAGGGGGGAACAAGATAACAAGGAACGAGCTACATCTACCTGTACCCGCCAGCAAATGTCTTAAGTTCCCTCCTCAAAAATTTTTACATCTGAGTTTCATATAATTAATTTTACAACACTATGATTTATTAATTTGTCTCCATTTGAATATACATGTACAAGGGTATGTCCATTTGGCAAAATTTTCCCTTTTGAAAACTGTAGGATCAAAACAAACAAGAAATTTAATAAGACAAGGAGAGAGCTTGATCTCAGAAGGCATCTTTTTGTTCATTAAATAAATCTGAGATTTTTTACAGGTCTAACTGGGTAACTTGGAAATTAAACGCTGAACGTGGTCTAACTTCTTTTTCAGACTGTTCAGACTGCCTGTCTCTGTTCACTATGATACAGTATGATCTTCTATGAAGTAGATTGAAATAGAAAGAGGAACAAAGAAACACTTTTGATTTTCCTTTTTTGTGTGTGAAATTCAAAATTTTAAATTACACATTCCTGCAGTCCAGTAATACATTGAGTTTCAATTTTGGGGGAAGTCCTATTATGTTATTCCTGTTTTTTTCACCAGAGTAAGGGTAAAATAACAAAACCAAACCAAAATAAAAACAAAAACAAAACCTCAAACAAAAAATCCCCCACAACCAAACATGCCAATGCTGCCCTGCCTCACCCCTATCCTGAAATAATAATGAGGTGTCAGAAACCTACCTGATAACACAGACATTTTTTCCACATCGGAATTCAAAGCTTACTTGCAGAGGTCTGCAGAATGTCTTCTACCTCTCATCTTAATATCTTTGTAAAGTCGTTCGCAGGGACAGTGTACAACTATGCATCAGTAAGAAATGCCTTGCTTTTATAGCACTCAGCAAGATTGGTGCTTCCGTGAACCAATGTCCTTCACAAACAAACCTGAGTCATTGATACAGGAAGTTGGCAGGAAAAAGTGGAACTTCTTTTTCTTTTTCAGTTATTTGGCATTATAATATCTTCTGTTAGGGCCATGCTGGCCTTGCACAATTAATATTCTTCTTTGGGCCACTTGGCCCAAATAGCTACCCAAAGCCACAGGTCTGAGAAGGTTTCATTCAAGAAAAGGGCAAATCAGCAACAACTTATAATGGGTGGGGAGCTACTTATAGCCATTATTTTGTTACACCTGTATTTCACCATTTTATATACCCTGACCATAAAATTAAATTAATGACACTGGAATTGTCCTTTTGAGTGTTTAACACATATAAAGGGGCTTGGCTTTTTTTAGTTTATGGAGTTGTCTCCTCAGTTCTGAGTTCTCTGACTCAGATTACTAGATTTGCATTATTTTATATTCTTTGGGTATTCTACGGTTTTTATGGTAGCAAACAGGAGCAACCAAAGAGACAAGACATCTAATAAGAAGAGTTTGTTGTTTTTTCTTCCATGCATCCTCTCCTTGGTTACATTTTAGGATCTGCTTTGGCAGGGGGGTTGGACTAGATGATCTCCAGAAGTCCCTTCCAACCCCATATCATTCAGTGATTCTGTGTGATTCTGTGAACTTCAGAAAACAGAGCTGCAACATTTCTGTATGGAGAAAAAGCAGAAGCATTATCAAGTTAAAGGCTCTATCTGTATCTTTAACTGAGGTATAAGGGCACAGCTCCAATGCCGCTGTCCTACGTCGTTCTTGTGAAAGCATTTGTTATGAATGTGGCCAGATATTCTATAGATCGAATCAGCAGAATATCTTTGGGACACAGCAATGCAGCTTCATCTCTCATTTCTTTTTCCTTTGGTTGTACTAGATGATCTCTAGAGGTCCCTTCCAGCCCTGACAATTCTGTGATTCCATTGTTTGCTATAGATACTAGTTGTTACAAGGTGTCAACATCTCATTAGATTCTTTCTGTCTCAAAATTATGATTTTAGCGCCTTCATCACTGTCCTAATAATTGGTCCAGTCTGATTATTTTGGGAGATGAACCTGTGAGTTTACATTTGCTATTAAATAAAAAAAAATAAGAAAAGAAAAAAAAAAGCTGTCGAGTAAGAGCCATTTTCTGGGCACCTTACTGATTCCTATTGGTAAACACATAAAGCATTTGCAAACTACAGAAATGCTTCATCAACATTTTTGAGATATTGACAGAATTACATTAACAGTTTTTATTTTTTTCATATTATTGTATCTCTTCCCTAGTCTATGGCAGATGTACATGGTATCAGGACTAATGGATGCATTTATGAGCATAATTGGATGCACCTTTTAGTAACTGGGGAAAAATGTATAGCAAAATATAAAATACAAGTATTCCGTGATATACTGCTGTGACAATGAGTCTTCTTGTCCAATTAGCATAGGAATGGCATTCCTGTCTATTCTAGCTCATGGGGAAACAGTGACTGTCAGCAAAAGGTAAACTGTGTCTAATCTCAGTTTGAAAATAGCCTGCATATATTCTATATGGAAATCAGTAAACTAACCTCTTTGGTTTTGCTAAAAATATGATTCCATATTATTGAGCCTTAAACATGCCTACATTTTTCATTTTGAATACAAATACACTTGCCAGTAAAAACATTCTAAGTTTGCATTTTACATACATAAAAGCTTTGGTTTGGAATTAATATCCCAGTGTGGTATTCATCCTTCCCACCATATAAAGCAATATATGGTAAATTGGAGGGTTGGGACTGTTGGGGTTTTTTTTCCAAAAAAAAGTATCCAGAGTATTTTGACTGATAAGTAACTGTTAAGTCTGATGAAAAATCTGAACTTGTTCAGTTTGATTTCCCTTAATTTAAAGTGACAATTCTATCTACTAAATATCCATAGTATTGAACTGAACAGTCCACAATTGCAAACACTGACATGGCACCCAGAAATTGTACCAACCTACATATTGGTAGGGTGGGTGTTAGCAAAGGTGTACAGCCCCTCTGTGCTCTTTCAAGTCAGAGGGTATTTTGATGAGGGAAGCAGTAACCATCTTGTTTTATCCACCTTAGAAGTGCTGCTTAATATACGTACTTGCACAATGAGATGCTGAAATACTGCTCACATGGGTGGATGGGTGATACTGGTATTCTGTCAAAAGCAATTCCTCAATGAGGAACAACACCACTCAAGAGTTTAGGAATCACCCCTGTCTGAGCAGACTTGAACACCAAGCCTCAGAATGACAACATGAGGGTTTCACACTGTTTCCCTAAGCAGCTGTTCCTGGTCACCCTATGGGACAATATAGACAAATCTCTATGTTAGTTAAAGGATGATGCTTCTTTAAAATATTTAAGGACTCCTTCTAACCCTGAATGAGATACAGTAAAAATACTTTTGTCATGGAAAGTACCAGTGAACAAGGCATTAAGGGCTATAGCTTCTTCTTTTAGAATATATTAACCCAATAAGCAGAACTGCCTGACAGCCACAGTAAGGTTGGGGTTTCTTTTACATGTTGAGCAGGTTATTGATATATTAACATGCCTGTCCTAGCTCCTCTCTTCCTTTTTAGCTCATCTGTGTGGGAGAGGAAGGATCCTTATGTAAAATTTACCCAAATCCAGGGTAAACCATGCAGTGTAGGTAGCAATTTCATGTTTCAGAACCTCACTTTATGAGCACAAAAGCAAGCTGTTGGAGCTACAGATCTGATTTCTACGTGTCACTGTGAATAGACTGCATTTCAAGGGGGATCTTCTAAGAGGAGTTTCTTAAGAAAACTCTGTGGAGTTATAATCTATCAAAACATTTCAAATATGGAGAACTGCCTTCCAGAAGAAAAGAACACGCTTTATTTCTACATTTTGTAAATGAAGTGTTTAGTATTGGGCTTAAATGACTTTTCATTTCACTGCTTCTTTTGTATGCTGTAGCATATTACAAAGTTAAAAAAAAAAAAAAAGAGTCATCTTATTAAAAATAAAATAAATTTTATAAAAGAACTGTTTACTTCTCAACTCTTTTCACTGGTAAGTATTGAAGCCGTACTTTGAAATATCAAAATGCTTCCCAAAATGGTTCAGGTGATTGACTGTGGTATACTTAAAACTCCTGCACCAAGGCAGGAACAGCAAACTGAATTTCTCTCTGACTAGAGGAATGTTTACTCCCATGGGACGATTGTCAAAGAGTTCCTGCAATGAATGCATAGACCTATAATTAACATATAGTTGCAAATTTGCAGATTTGCATGCAAAGCATGTGTATTGGGTGTCGGTGCCCAGGTGCTGGCACTGACAGACTACAGGGGAGACCTCTATGAGAAGTGGCCTGGGCTGCTCCATGCCAGACACAGCTGGTTCCAGATGACTCCAACGGACTCACCACAGCCCCTCAGCCAAGATGGTGACACCTCTGGGGAAGTGTGATTAAGAAAGGGCAGAAAATGCTAAGGAGAGGGAGGAACAGGGAAGAAAAGAGTGAGAAAGAGCAGAAGGAACACCAGTGTTAGAGGAGTTGGTGCTCCATAGCACATCCCAAAGGGACAGTCACTTGTGGAGGACCCATGCTGAAGCAGAGGAAAAGAGTGACAAGGAAAGGGCAGCAGAGACAAGCCACCATGCCCTGGCCACAAACCCCTTCCTCTCCATTGCCTCACTCAAGGGACTAAGTATAACCTGGGGTGATAACGAAACAGGGAGGAGAAGCATCTGCAGTGGAGGAGTGGGACAGCCTGGGAGTGAAGTTGAGAAAACTGACATGAACTGGAAGGGGGAGAAAATGTGTTTTCTCTGAATGTGTAAATGCTTGTTTCTTTTCTTGTTTGTGTATCTCAATATCCTATTCAGTACTCAGGTATTTATATTAATTGATGATAAATGGAATTAAATTCCTCGAGACCAATTATGTTTGTCCAGGGAGTAATTGGTAAGTGATCTCCCTGTCTTTTTTTCAACCCTGTTGGGGGAATTTGTATAGTACCCTTTGAGGCAAATTGAACACACATTTGTGCTTAAATATAAAAGAAAAAATTAATGAACAATGACCTGGGTAGAGTCCTTCCTCAGTGTGTGGTTCTATATGGAGCCTGCAAAGACATGTCAGAAGCAGATGCCTTGCATACCCTTGAACCAGCACCTCTCCCAAGAGCGGTTGCATGGGGTACTTCAGCCTGGTCCTGGGTCCATTCCCCAGCCCAGCTCTGCTGTCCAAAGGTGGCCCCTAAGCTTGGGCCCCTGAGCACTGCCATTCCACGAAGTCTGCAAGACAACGCCGAGTGGAAATTTCACTCCTTTACAAGGAGTCTTCTCTGTCTCTGGAACTCCTGCTTCTAGCCTGTTTAACCCCTTCTTGCAGCTGGGTCTTCTGTCCCTCCATGCCATATCATCCCTTGGTCACAACTTACCACTGCTGACCAGCTGCAATTAGAAGTTTCCCCTCAATCCGCTAGTCTTCTCTCTCTCCGTCTCTCTTTTTCTTCCTCTTTTCTCCTCCTCCCTATGCTGCCAGAGGGGACAGGGGTCAGCGGAGGGGACAAGTGTGAGTGAGTGACTGTGAGCTGAGGCCAGTCCACCACATGCATAGCAAGCCATTTGTGCTTGCTAAGTGTGCTTTTATGGTCCCAAATTATGTACTTTCATTGTGGAGATATGGGTTCGCTGCTTAGCGATCATGAAGTCCCCAATGTATATATGCTGGCGCCCATCCTGTTAGAAGGTGAGAGGGTTTGGGGTACAAAGAGATGTAACTCCAACTTTCTCATGTGCATGCATCAGAAACAGAATGAAATGTGCTCCCAGGAGAAATTTCTTACTGCATCTTGTCTTTCCCTTTCAGCAAGGCATAGCAAAGAGATTATTTACAACATACAGTAATCTATAATATTAACAGCAGTCAGTACATTAAAAATAGTTCAGATGTTAAGATTCATAAAGATAAGAAGACATTGAGGGTGGAGAGGCTTGCACAACAGGAACAAAAGCAAAACACTTGCTCTGACTCCATAAAATCAGGAAACCCTGAAAGAACATTTTGTCTGTAAAGCATTTAGGATCTTGATTAAAGCCATTGTTTACAGCCTAGCAAAGACACTATTATATCAGCAAGGCCAGTTTCACTATCAGGCTCATCAGCACAATACTGCCAGCAGGGACATTTTAAAAGGGCTCTTCAGTTATGCCCTAAAGTAGTTTCAATATCTATACTTTAAAAATATGATCAAGAATGTATAAAAATCAAACCCCGTATTTCATGCTGATGTGTTCCAGTGCATTACTGTCAGACTTTAACCATGAAAGGAATAGCCCCTTTGTGCTAGGAGACTAGCTAGGAGAAGATTCAGGGAATAATAAAAGAAGCTTCAGGAAATGGTTATGAAATACTGGGTTTATGCAGCAAATATGAGTGCAGCTTAGGTCTATGAAGTATTTGTGATTAGCACTGCTGTTCTTTCTAGCTCATTAAAAATTAGCTTAGCTGGCCATTAGACAGACTGTGGTTACTCCCTCCTTGAAACCCTCCACTGGCTCTTCAGCAAATCATCTCACAATTTCTTGTCCTTGCTTCAAGGTCCTGTGATGAAATTTAGATTTTAGCCTACATTTCATGTCTGTTTCTGCCACCAGGAACACCCACCTTGTGTGTAAATTGAACACCCTTCCAATACCAGCCTGAATGTCAAATCTCCATACTCTACTTTCAGACTGGAAGCTACTTGAAGCACAAGGTTGGATTACCTTGAAGAATACTTGTAAGAATACTTGTATTAGTGCTGAGTGACTAATGTTTACATTTTTTCCCCACAATTTTAGTGATGACAAAAAAAAAAAAAAGGAAACAAACAGGAAAAACAGATCATTTTAGATTAACATAGGTTTATTTTTTTCTTTTTTTCTCTGAATGGAACATATGAGAAGAAAGTTCATAAGAGGAAATTTGCTAATTGTAGGTTGACTGTATATTTTTTAATTATAAATGGTTTTAAACTGAAAGAAGAGAGATTTAGATTACACATTAGGAAGACATTCTTTCCTGTGAGGGTAGTGAGGCACTGGAACAGGTTGCCCAAAGAAGTTGCGGATGCCCCATCCCTGGAAGTGTTGAAGACCGGGCTGGATGGGGCTTTGAGCAACCTGGGCTAGTGGAAGCTTTCCCTGCCCATGGTAGGGAGGTTGGAACTAGATGATCTTTAAGGTCCCTTCCTGAACCATTCTATAATTCTATGATTCTGTGATTCTATGATTTTATGATAAAGTGAAATTTCTAAATAGGAAGTGGTTTTCTGAGCAAAGGACAAGTCTATACCAGGGATGGCTCTGTATGTGTTTTCAGAGAAGTCCAAACATATCAGTGCAGTGTTCCTTCTTCAGGGTTTATAGTCTGCAAATCGAATTGACCTGTGTGGCTATAGCTTCCACTGTAAGGACTAACTGTGATATTCCTATTGCAGTGCACTATACAGTATAGCTGTACCTAGAAAGTCTGGATATGTTACCTTTAAAAACCTATGAAATTAAAGGTTTTCACACTTCAGAATTTGTGTCAATTCAATTTTCTTGCAGTTGAAAACTTTCACTAAATCACTAAGTACAGTTTTTTTCAGTCCAAAACTCCATTTTAAAATGAATAAACTGTGCATCAGAATAGATGTGTACAGCTTTTCTATGTGCATGAGGAGTCCAAACAGTTGTCTTTCCTCTTCTTGAAGAATATGTTTTGCACTGTTTTTTCATTCCTGATTTTATTTCATGATATCCATAGACATAGACATAAATAATGGGAGAATCAGCAATACCAGCAGCAAATATGTCTCATTCTAATTAAAAAAAAAAAAAAAGTAAAACAGGTAATGAGCGATTTTCAGTATTAGCTCAGTATAATTGGAATTGTTTGATTCTATCCAGCAGTGTGCTCTGTGAATAAGATCCTGATGGACTTAAATCAATAAATTTTCACTTGGTATGGTTATTTATCCATCTTTAAAGCGTCACATTACTGTCAAGGACAGACAAGTAAATGTGTGAAATAAATTCACAGAGAACCACTCTTAGAAGTATGTGCTCTCCTAATTGTGACAAAGTTTAAAACAACATAATAAACCAAATACCAGACTCATTAATGAACGAACATGCAACTGTTGCCAACTATACCATAAAATTAATTACTGTAAGTTGGCAAATGTTGTAGGGGAAAATGACTTGATTTAAAGTGAGAAGAGTGAGAGCTGACAGGATACTCTAGAAGCTGAAAGCTTTCTATGTATGTCAAGAGAACAGCAGACATTCATCTGCCACTGAGAAACCTTAGCTGCTTGAAGTAAAGGATAGCATTATTAATACCTGCTTCATATTCTAGACAGGACCACTCTAAATGCAATTATCTGCAAATGATAACAAATATATTACTGACAGCTGATTAACTGCTTATTAACTGTACCTGTAACCATCACAGGATGCAGAAAATGAAGTAGAAATCAAGGGGTGAGCAACAAAGTAATGCACCTGTTTTATTAAAGAGTTGTTTGGAAACCAGAAATAAGTAGCGATATTTAAAAAATGAGCATTTACGACTGCCATAATTATGATCTACCAATTTCCACTTAAAACCTCTCCTAAAGCTCCAACTTCTTGTTCATTTTTCATGCTTATAAGATTAAGAGCACATACGGATATAATACTGATTTGCCCTAGTTTTTTTTTATTCTATTTGAATTTGGTGATAATTGCAATGGAAATGCATGCTATTAGTCACTGTCTAGTATTTTTCTGTAATAATAGCTTGCAATATTTTAGAAGTAAGGCCACCTTCAAAGTATAAAGGACAAAGGAATTTATGTAGGGGTCTAATATGATCCTAGTTTATGAAATCAATATAGCTTAATTATTTTGTGTCTGGTGAATTGAATGTGACCATCACTGAAATTTTCACTCCTTCTAGTGTTTGTACATTAGAAGAAAACAACAAACATTATTTACTGATTCAGGACTGAGACTGTATCTGGACAGGAATTCTTTATGAAAAAGTCTTAAATGTAAAAAATGGCAGTTCCCCCTACCCACCTGCTCCTCCTTATTTAATGCTCTTACAGATTACTGGCAGAGTGAAATCACAGGCAATGTCAGAGTCTGAAAGACTAATACATGAATGGAATTTTTCCCTTGTAACAAAAAAATCCACTTAATGTTAACCAGCCAAAAGATGTTATTGTGCAACACTTCAACCAACTAAAAAAATAATCAAGGACAGTTTGTCCTGTTCTGTCACCAATTCTTCTGCAAAAATGACTTTTCATCAATGGAGAGAGAGAGACATTGTTCAGAAATGAGTAGTCTATAACAGACACTGACAGGTTTCCTAATATTAAACAATAGAGGAACCACGTTCTTACACAAAACTGCTCCTGATCTTTCAGGAAATGGAAAGGCCCCTATTTTATATCACTATGGTGTGTATCAAAGCAAAAGTGTTATTTCTAGTTTCTTAAAAAGAGATATTGTGGTGAACATTATGAGAGACATTTTCAGAAGTAATAGTCCCATTTCCTTTAAGATAAGTTTCTGAAAATCTTCTGTGGCTATATAGACCTATCTGAAAGTATGTCTCAATTTTGTGACACATGCTGTATATGTGAAATTATTGAGGACAATTTCACTGAAAAGTAACTAGGAACAGTTATCCCTTTATAATCCTGTAGCTTTAATTTAGATCGTCATATACACGCATGCAAGTTGTGAGCATGTTTCACACAAAATTACATGCTCTGTACTTGAAATAGTCCTATCATTATTAAATACATGCACCTATGCAATGTTATTAACTTTTTTTTGGCATCATAGACTATGTTGAAGTGTTTGGTTTGTTTGTTTTTTCCCCTAAGCCTCTACCATTTCACGCAAGCCCTCTTGTTCATGGTATAGTGGCAGTGTAAAAACAAGCTTCTCCAGCTACTTCACTGCTCTGAAGTCACAGACACCTTATTTAACTCTGTCACCAGATAAATGAGTTTCCAAGCAAAAAGTAACCAGGAATAGGAACTGTGGGCATTGGTAGGAATTACAGTTAGGCAATATAATTTTCTGTAACAAGAAACGTTTACAGGAGTAACCTAAGTCATATTATATCAGACCAAAGAAGCAGTTATCCCAATTCTGTGTGCCTGACATTGCCCATAGCAGACCTCTAGTGAGCACTGCAAAGGCACTCCTTAAAATATACATCAAATCTATAGCAGTCAGGGAGTCCGTGTATAAAGGTACTACTCTTGTGTAGCTGTCAGTGAATTTTTCCTTTCATGCATGTGACATTCAGGTTTTTTTCACTCAGAATATCTCTAATGTCCTGTGGCAGAGAATTCCATAGATAGCTATATCTGAAGAAGTATCTCCTTTTATTTGTCTAGAACTTGACACATACTTGTCTTGTCGGGTGTCCCCTACATCTTGTGTTGGAAAAGACAGTAAACAATCTCTCCCTATTTACCTTCTCCCTGGGACTCATGACATTCTGCCATATCCACCTTACATCATTTCTCTTCCAGGTCAGACTACTCTATTTAATCATCCTTCATACAGAAGCCATGTCATAACTTTGATCATCCTTGTTGCCCTTAGTGTAACTTTTCCTGTTGTAATATCTCTTTTCTTATATGAAGGGACCAGGATTGTTCAAAAATATCTAAGATTTGTACTCATTTTTATCCTGGGAGGTCAGAAGATTTGAGGTCTATTATCTATTAGGAGGGATTAGATTTCTATCTGCTAGTATACGAAGCTTGTCACTCTCCTGTGAGATACAAGGTAAGTTCTCAAATAATAATGCTATCTTAGCAAAGACTTTAGCTGTCAGGGAGTAGAACAATTCCCCTGGTTGCTTTCTAAAATCCCTCAAGTGTTTTAGTGTGTATCTGCATTACTGTCTTGCTCTCTTAAACAGGTTTTAATCACCTGGTTTCTTGGAGCTTACTTCATCAGGGGTTCATTGTTAGAAGTTAATGACCAGTGGCTGAAGCTTCACATTATCTTAACCAAAGCATTTCCCTCAGGTACACGACTTCAATCCCAAAGGGTCATTCAATAAAGTTAAGAAAACGAAGTGCAGAGATCTTTTCACTCGGGTAACATGTAAGTCTTTCCCGTTAAAAATATGCACAAAAGTACAAAAACCGGAGTGTCATATCATGAGCATAAAATAGAATCATAGAATCGTAGTATCATAGAATCATAACATCATAGAATTGTTTTGGTTTGAAGACACTCTTAAGATCATCAAGTCCAACCATAAACCTAGCATTGCCAAGCTACCACTAAACCATGTCGGTCAGCACAAAATCTACATGTCTTTTAAATACCTCCAGGGATGACAAGTGAACCACTTCTCTGGGCAGCCTGTTCCAATGCTTGACAACCTTTTCTGTGAAGAAATTTTTCCTGGTATTCAATCTAAACCTCCCCTGGTGTAACTTGAGGCCACATCCTCTTGTCCTATCACCTATTACTTGGGAAAAGAGATCGATCCCTGTATAGAGTATATTGCCTGTAAAATCTGCACTAGCTACCTTAAGAGACTTCCTCAGCAAATCTCACTTTTTGGTTAAAATCATGCTCTTCCCACAAGGCTAATCTACAAAGGGCTCAATTCTGTAAGAAGTACCCAATGCACATACAGGCATTCTGTGCTTCAGAACGCAAACTGTTTTCCAGAAAAAGCCCAAAACTTCGAGCCATATCATCCAGCAGGATGGTCTAGATTTACCTCATTTCTCCCAAATAAACTAACTGCAGAATGAGGCAGACACACTGGCAGGGCACTATCCCACACTTTCCACAGAGCTGGGACTATAACTGGCTCATTTGCACAATGCCAGTTCTTGTGTACCTATGACTCCACGAGCTTGTCCTGGGATAGCTACAATCCTCCTCAAACAAGCTGTGCAGTCACAATTCAAAGAACGTATGCCCACACACAATCTGTACCCTTCTGAGTGGGCAAATAAATAGCAAACATAACAAATGAATAATATAGTGCACAATTCAGTGCCTCATAACTACATAAAATCATACATAAGGGGAGAGAAAACAGTGCCTTCAATGACACTTTATATTTCTTTTCTGCATTATTATTAACACTCCCTGGAACAGAAATTTGAATCTGGACAAAGTACAATTAAAAATGTGACCAGAATAAAAAATACTGTGGTTTTAAGATAAATTTTAGTCTATATCTGAGTGATTTTCTTTTTTAGGTACTGTTTGTCCTGATTTTACTGCAATTTTGCTATTAGTTCTTTTGCACAAAGAAATAGCAAGCTACAATAGCATTCAGAAAAGCATTAAAAAATGTTGACATGTGACCCTTGTCATATATTATGACACCAAATTAAACGGGAGTGTTTATCTGCATGATGATAGGGAGGCTCTACAGAGAGATTTAGATAGGTTGGATCAATGGGCCAACATTAATGGTATGAGTTTCAACAAGACCAAGTGCCAGGTTCTGCACTTGGGCCACAACAACCCCATGCATCGGTACAGGCTGGGGGAAGTGTGGCTGGAAAGCTGCCTGGTGGAAAAGGACTTGGGGGTTCTAATTGACAAGCGGCTGAATATGAGCCGGCAGTGTGCCCAGGTGGCCAAAAAAGCCAATGGCATCCTGGCTTGTATTAGAAATCATGTGACCAGCAGAAGTAAGGAGGCGATTGTGCCCCTGTACTCAGCACTGGTGAGGCCACACCTGGAGTATTGTGTCCAGTTTTGGGCACCTCAATACAAGAGAGATATCGAGGTGCTGGAGTGAGTGCAGAGGAGGGCAACGGAGCTGGTGAAGGGCCTGGAGAACAAATCGTACGAAGAATGATTAAGGGAGCTGGGTCTGTTTAGTTGAAGAGGAGACTGAGGGGTGACCTCATCACTCTCTACAACTACTTGAAAGGACATTGTAGAGAGGTTGGTGCTGGTCTCTTCTCACAAGCAATTAGCGATAGAACAAGAGGTAACCTGCAACAGGGTAGGTTTAGACTGAACATTAGGAAGAAATTCTTCACAGAAAGACTGGTCAGACACCGGAATAGGCTCCCCAGGGAGGTGGGTGAGTTACCATCCTTGGATGAGTTTAAGAGTCATTTAGATGTGGTGTCGATGGATATGGTGTAGGGAAGAACTTTGTAGAGTAGGGTAGATGGTTGGACTCGATGATCCCAAGGGTCTTTTCCAACCTAGACGATTCTATGATTCTGTGATTCTATAGTTGTGATACTGAGACAGTTGTGTACAGCAGAACAAGGGAAGACTGAGCACTGGTTCCCTGCAAGCCACAAAGATCTAGTTATTCCACAGGGAAAAAGAATTATTTTTTTTATAACTTTTTACCCTGAATATGTATTTTTTCTGAAAAAAGATTAAAAATGGTAATAATAATGCATTAGAAGAATATAATGCAATATTTCATTACTTGAATTTCAAACAAACACATTCATGCATAGTTATTTTGCTTTCTGTATTTCATGCATTTGGAATAATCCTAAATACCCTAAATGGAGCTTGCAAGGAAACGTAAATTCAATATTAATTCCAGTCTTTGCATGCAATTTATACTGTTAACCTAGTTTTCTCATCTTTCTTGATGACAATTAATGGTATGCCCCGGGGATTTTACTGCTGCATGTATATGAATGCTGGTGAGGACTGGAGGATTTGCAAACTATATATGTAATATAAGTTACTTTATATTAAAAAAAACCCTATGCATTTAATATATTTTATTTTATGAAAGCAATTTTCTCTTACCATGAACTTAAAATTATAGCAATACATAAGACATTTCAGATCAGATGAGGAGCATGGGTCAGGTGGCAAAGTATAAACAACTAAAATGCTTAGAATTTTCAAATCTAAATGAAAAAAAGGTATCTTTTCCATTTCTATCGCTTTTCATTCTCTCACTCTTATAAATAGAAATTAATCTAGTTATCTTTCCTGCTGATGGAATTTTTATTGTTAGGATTAAAAAAATTTGAAACATATTTAACGACTAAAATGGGACCCTTTAAATGCAGAGCTAAATGGTCTCACTAAAATGGCCTCTTTACAGAGAAAAAGTTCTTGGAAACAAACTTTGGTCAGAAGTCCTGCTTATCATCTTGTTTATCATTATCTAATGAATGTACTCCCAGCATTTTCCCAATAGTTGCACTTTAAGCTGGGCCGTAGATGTACATTTATGAAACAGCAGACAATATGCAATATGTTCTCTATGAAAAAAAAATAGTTATTTACAGAAGGGACATTCTATTGTTTGTACTTTTTTTCCCTGTTTGAACAGTTTTGCAAAGTCAGTGTCCTGAAACTCAAATTCAGAGTTTATTATACATTAAAATAAAACTTATTCAAGGGTCGTTCTGATAAATCTTCTGCACTTTTACCATATTCCCTGCTGTCCTCTGTTACAGACTGCCCATCTTTTCATATCTGAACTCATTTCCCAGTAGACTCCATTGCTACTTCTCTCTGATCTTAATTTTGATTTGGAGAAGTGGCATGAAGCATATGCTTCCCAGCTGGATCTGCTGCAATGGAAATTTTATCTGTTCATTGCATTTAGTTCCAAGGGACATTAAGGTCCCATGAAGGAAAAGTTCATCATGAGAAACTATCTGGCTTTCCTCTTCTCATTTTTCAGCAGCAGAATCATAATATTACTTACTTAAAAAGCTTCATCTAGTGTCATGCCAAAACTAGTTTTTTTCTTTCTGGATCTAATCCAGAGAAAGAGTCACAGATTCATATAAATATGATTTTTAGACTAGGATAAAGGAATGCTTCACCTAAAGTACACATTTCCTGCTACAGGAAAAAAAATTTCTCTGTGATAAAAATAAACATGTTTTTGAAAGACATATGAAAAATTTTGCATTGTATCACACCAGAGAAAAATAACAGGGATTGGTATTTTAGGTTAGCTTTAAATATATCATAGAATCATAGAATCATTCATAGAATCATAGAATCATGGAATGGTTTGGGCTGGAAGGGACCTTAAAGATCATGTAGTTCCAACCCCCACTGCCATGGGCAGGGATATCTTCCGCCAGGTCAGGTTGCTCAAAGCCCCGTCCAGCCTGGCCTTGAACAGTTCCAGGCATGGAGTAATATATAATATGGAGGAATAGTAAGAGGTAAGGCAGTAGGCCTCAGTAGAAGTTTACTTCTCTTCATTCTTTTTGTTTGTAGGAAGTTGTAGACAAAACTTTTCAGTAATTTTATTGTTACAAGTAATCTTATAAAATCAATAAAATATTTACATAATAATGAATTGATGGGCTGACTGTACAGTGGATAAGGAACTGGCTAGATGGTCGCATCCAGAGGGCAGTACTCAATGGCTTGAAGAGCAGTGGATGGAGATAGAGATGGAGATGGAGAGCAGTGACAAGTCATGTCCCTCAAGGGTCCATGCTGGGACCAATATTGTTTAACACTTTTATCAATGATATAGACAGAGGGATTAAAGGCACCATCAGCAAGTTTGCAGACAACACCAAGCTGTGTGGTGTTGTCGATACACCAGAGGGATGGGATGTCATCCAGAAGGACCTGGAAAGGCTGGAGAGGTGGGCCCAGGTGAACCTCATGAGGTTCAACAAGAGTAAGCGCAAGGTTCTGCACCTGGGCCGAACAATCTTCGCCATCAGTACAGACTAAGGGGTGAGGTATTAGAAAGTATCCCTGAGGAAAGGGACTTTGGGGTGCTGGTGGATGAGAAGCTGGACATGAGCAGGCAGTGTGCACTTGCAGCCCAGAAGGCCAATCACATCCTGGGATGCATCAAAAAATGCATTGCTAGCAGGAGAGGTGATTCTCCCGCTTTACTCTGCTCTGGTGAGACCTCACCTGGAGTATTGTGTGCAGGTCTGGAGCCCTCAATATAAGAAAGACATGAACCTGATGGACCAGGTCCAGAGGAGGGTCACGAGGATGATCAGGGGGTTGGAGCACCTCTGCTACGAGGACAGGTTAAGGGAGCTGGAGTTGTTCAGCCTAAAGAAGAGGAGGCTCCAGGGAGACCTAATAGCAGCCTTCCAGTACCTGAAGGGGGCCTACAGGAAGGCTGGGGAAAGCCTGTTTACAAAGGCCTGTAGTGACAGGACGAGGGGAAATGGCTTTAAACTGGAGGGGAGCAGATTTAGATTGGAGATTAGGAGAGGGTTCTTTACTGTGAGGGTGGTGGAGCACTGGAACAGGTTGCCCAGGGAGGTGGTTGAGGCCCCTTCCATGGAGATATTCAAGGTGAGGCTCGATGAGGCCCTGGGCAACCTGGTCTAGTTGGGGGTGTCCCTGCTGACTGCAGGGAGGTCGGACTAGATGACTTTTGGAGGTCCCTTCCAGCCTGGACAATTCTATGATTTTATGATTCTGTGATAAATGGGAATTGCTTCTTTTGATTGGGCTAGAAGGGGCAATATTACTTCATCAAGAATTATTAGTTCATAAATAGTTAACTCTTCCTTTCAAAGCCACAAGACTAATTAGATTATACATTTTGAGCTAGTATCAGTGCTACTAGTACATTTTTCAATTTTTTTAAACGTTTAGAGAAAGCTGTCAGCTAAAATTAAATAAAAAACAAACCCAAACACAAACAAAAAACCCTCCCAAACTCAAACAAAACCCCCACAACCAACCACATGTAGATTTTTAAGGAAAAAATAATCTTTTGTTTCCCTAGTTGATCTTAATTACAACTCTCAGCCTGCCTTAGATGAACACTTGATACCAATTGGAGGTCCTGAGTGTGTAGGAGGACTGAAGTCAGGGGACTAAATCAACTCTTCATCTTTTCAAGGTCTCCATGAGCCACTTAAGAGATTAGCTTTGTTATGCTGTGAAGAGCACGGTACACGAGGGTTCAGTGGGTCCTTTGGAAAGCGTGCTCTTCTCCATAATAGTTCCGAGAACATAAGCATCTTTCTCAGTAGACCCAAGGGGGACCATCTGCAGGCAGCCTGAAAGCTGCCAACACATTGGCTAGAGGATGGGAGATGGTTAGTTAGAGCTCCTTTATATAACTGATTGTAGCCCAGTAGTGGGAAAGAGCAGAAAAGTGAAGGAAAATGTTATGGCCAGTCCAGCCAGAGGTTGCAGGTGTTAATGTTTCACAAGCTTCTCAAATATTTAGTTTAAATTATTTAATGAGATGTTCAGGTAAACATCTAACACCAAAGGATTCTCATTCAAAATTGCAAATTCTGATGTTTAGCCATAATTAATAACCAGTACCTAGCTCTCGTATCTGAGAATATCAGTGATTTCTCAAAGCAGTGTGTTAGTCAATGAGAGATGAAAAATTAAGTCCTGCTGTAGGGATTAGCATTTCATGGTTATGCAGATGCTAAAAGAGTCTTAAGTCAAATGTATTCTGAGGGGACTGGTACTGCATTAGACATGTAACTATTTAATAGACAACAGCATAACGTATTTAAGAGGTTCATGAGTTTAAGAAAGGTTTTCTGTACTGAAGATTTAACTTGAATCCAAACCATTGCTATTCCTGCTGCACAGGATCTTTGTATTACTGGATGGAAGGAAATGCCTGATGTCATTTTTAGCGATTCTGGATGACTGAATAGATTTGGATAAAATGAAATGGTTATTCACACCACTTCCAACATAAAGTTAGTCTAAAATGTCAGTTGACTAGGAACATTGATATCCCTTACATTTTCATCATATATTTATTAATTTTTCTCCTATTTTTTGATCAAAAATAGAAATACTTAATGCTATCCAAACAGTCCATTAAAGTTCTTTTTGATCTATGGGTAGATATCTGAGAAATGCTCTTCTGGTCCTCCTGGGAAGTCCATTCCTTCCCTTTGAGCTTTTTTGAAGACATTGGTTCAGTCAGCCCTTTAGAAAATACAGAAGGTACCTAAACATGGACTCGCAGGCATTATGAAGGCTACTCTTTTAAATATCCCGTATTTTCTACTTACGAAATAGAAACCAAATGGTGTGGAAAGTCACTTGGATCTTAAAGGAAAAAGAGTTAAAGAGTGGGTATATTCCCAATCAACTAGCTGTGACTTATTTTGAGTAGTTTCATTCAGAGGGATTACAATTCAGTGGGATAATTTTCTACTCAGGGCTGTGAAGATCAGCTCAACCACTTTTACTTGGAACTTAAAATGAAAAAAACTAGGATCGAAACTAATTTTGTGGTAGAATGTTTATAGCTGTTTTATCATAAGCTCTTGGCTTAAAAGACTGCAAAAAAAAAGAGAAGAAAATGGAAAGTAGTTATTATGAAAACTCTCCTCCATAGACATCTGCATATATACATGTGGACACCTATAACAGTCCTTCAAAGCCAGGAAAAAAATTATCTGTTACAGCAAGATTCCAAAAAGAAGGCATTTTAATGAAAAGCAGTGTTTCCCATCAAAATATTGATTCCCTACTCTAATAGTAAATAAATTTTGTTCCTCAGGTGTCAAGTTGGTGGAAGATTTGTAACGTTGTTATGTAGTGTACTGGCCCATTACGTTACATTATTGAACACTACTTCTAATTTCTTTAGTGCACCATCTGTTCATAACACTTTCAATAATTGGCTCCCATGGATAATATTAGTGTATAGCAGAAAGTAAAGTTTGCTGATAATTCCCAAGGACATTGTTTTAAACAGTAATCTGATATACAGATAAGAAAGCGTCAACATTGAGCAACTGGTAATAAGGTAGTCTACTTGGCTGGATACTCTGCGCAGAAACTCATTTTCTCTAATGCGACACCTAAACTAGACCATGTGCACTGGAAAAGAGCCAGATCTAAATCAAATTGTTAGATGTTGACATTTGTCAGAAATTATGTGATTCAGTGTTATAAACCTAGTAAAAAACACAGCAAAAATTATTTTTTTCCCATAAAAATCCAGTTATTCTTTGACAACTGAACTAAAGTTAACAACTTTTAATTGAAGGAAAAGATTGGATCATATTGGTGGATGCAAAATCGAGTAAGAGCTGGCAATGCGTGCTGGCAGCCCAGAAAGCCAACTGCATCCTGGGCTGCCTCAAAAGAAGAGTGGCCAGCAGGTTGAGCAAGATGATTCTCCCGCTCTACTCTGCTCTTGTGAGACCCCAGCTGGAGTATTGCACCCTGCTCTGAGGCCTCCAACATATTCTTATGGACCTCTTGGAGCAAGTCTAGAAGAGGTCCATGAAGATGACGAGAGGGTTGGAGCACCTGTCCTGTGAAGAAAGGCTGGGAGAGTTTGGAGTGTTTAGCCTAGAGAAGAGAAGGCTCTGGGGAGATCTTATAGTGGCTTTCCAGTACTTATAGGGGGCCTACAGGAGAGATGGTGATGGACTCTTTATCAGGGAGTGTACTGATAGGAGAAGGGGTAATGGTTAGGGGTAATGAACAATGGGAAAGAGGGTAGATTTAGATTAGATATCAGAAAGAAATTCTTTACTGCGTGGACAGTGAGACAGCAGAAGAAGTTGCCCAGAGAAGTTGTGGATACCCATACCTGGAAGTTGGATGGGGCTTTGAGCAACCTGGTCTAGTAGAACCCCCCATAGCAGGGGGGTTGGAAATAGATGATTTTTAAGGTCTCTTGCAACCAAAACTATTCTATGAGTCTACGATTCTATGTAAACCATGCCTACAGAAAATCTTTATTACTTACAAACAACAACAAAAATGCAAATATTATCACTCTGACTTGGTAGAAATATTATTATTTTTTTAGTCTACCTTGTAAACATATAAATTTTTTTAAGCTTAATTAATTGCTTTACTTCCTAGAGGCTAGAGGTTTTATACAGTTCAATGTTATTCAATAAGAAAAGAAAAGAAGTAGAGCCTTCATGTGGTTTCAGTCTTACTATCTGAACACTGATGGTCTCATTTTGCGTGACTTCCATCTTATAAACTGAACAAAAATAGCACAATTCTTATCCATGGAACGTGCTGTTGTCAAGTCCATTGTCATTATAAAATAGGTGGCCCAGTTTGCGACGAAGAGAAAACAAAAATGACATTTTAAATACACACTCAACTGCTGCTTTTTAACCATATAAATTTATCCTGCAGAAAACTAAATGAATCTGCATGCTTCTAAAGCAACATGGAACATCATCAAATGTATCTAACCACTCATTCTATAAAACATTGATTTAAAAGTCTCCAGAAAGATAAATCTCTAAGATTCTTTAAGTTTCAAAATGAGTAACGTGGGAGAAAAAAAACAAAAACCAAATCAGTCTGAGAAATGTTCTACTACAATGACCTATCATTTCCACGAAAGAAGGGCAGCTTTTTTTCTGGGCATGTCCAAGACTGTAGGAAGAATTCTAAGAGTCACCACCAACCTCACCTACTTTTCTTCATTCACAATGCCCTTTGTGACCTAGTCTTCAAGGGTCAAAATGTATAATACATCTTACATACAAAAGAAGTAAAACATCCTCACCCAAGAGACGATGAAGGAAAGAGTCATATCTTCCAGCTATAAGTCATTGCTCAACACACTACTGGAAGACACTCAGATACTGAAGTAGAAAAAGATTAATATAAATATCATAGAGGTGTCTGTATTAATTCACAGTTAAATGGTACGGGGAGATTTCATCTTAAAAAAAAAAACAAAACAAAAACACAAAAATCAGTTTTCCAAGTTGCTCAGGCTTCATATTTACCATGAAATTCTTCAAAGGTAAATACATATTATCTCTGATGGCTGTCAAAGTTAAGCTTGATTATCTGAGTTTTCAGGCCAACCAGAATGGAGTTCAAATGACAAAGAAAATATACATACATACACACATAAAAAGAGACCTCAGAAAGTCACTATTAGAGAGACAAAGTGCTGAGAGATGGAATAAACTTTCAATATAGCTAATGCAGTTAAGTAGTATAAATGTATTTAAGAAAAAAAATATACAGCTGGGGAGACTAATAAGTTAAAGATATTAATCAAGTCTAGGATTCTGTGTAGCCAGATGTCCTCTTCAAAAAGAAATATTACTTTTATTAATGTCACTATTGTTTTTTTTTCTTTAATATGCCAAGATGTCAGCTTCATATTATCAGTTTCCAAGACAAAAGTATTTCTATCATGATGTGGGAATGATTCACTGAAGACAGTGATTCCAAACAGTCATTAACTTAGCAACAACATGCAATGAACAGGAATAAAGCCACAAAGCCTCCCTCTACACAGATACGTGAATGAGTATTTATGGGTCTGTGCATATATATGTGTTTGTGTACATCCAAAGCATATATATTTATCTTTTAAACAGATGTTCATGACAATAATAATGTCTATCCCACCAGAATGGAGAGCATGATTTTTCATGTCTGAGCAACTTTGGAGCTTAAGAAACCATAAACTCCAGCTGAAACTTTCCCACAAGTTGTCCCATGTCTGATAATGCCCAGCTTCCTGCTGCATTTTTTATTCTGCCAGAAAATGGTTAGGATTTTCCTCCCTTATTTGGCCAAGCCTGTTTTACAAAATTCTAGAAAACCTAATTAACCGTTGGACACCTTCCACTGCAAAATTTAGTTGAAACTAAGCAATTGACTCTAAAGATTTATCACACTGTGTTATTTCTGTAGGAGATGAGACTGAAAAATAAGAAATCTTCTATAGACACGATTGGGGTATAGAAGGAGCACTTCAGATAAAAACGTCCAGAGAATAATCCATGTTGGTGCTTCTCATATACCAGTTTTTATTTGTGAACCATAAAACATCTCCTATCAGCATAGGGGAAGTATATATAAGTGTATATGCACATATATACATGTGTATATATACATATAAATATATATATATAAATATATATGTATATGAATACAGATATATAAACACACACAGACATATGCATAAGAAGCAATGTATGTGAGAAGCACAGTAGTTCAATAGACAAAATATTTGTCTACCGTATGGAAGGGCACAGAATTTTTTGCAAACACTGCTGCAGGAGTTTTTTTACACAACCTTTTGAAAAAAATAAACACATTAAACGAAATCCTGACTCTGGTAGCAGAAACAATTGTACAGCAGGATTCCACCTTTGAGTTTGATTCCTACCTAGACTCTCTTTCTATGTTTTTTTCTAGGAGATGTGGAAGCACAAAATTATATGAATCTGAAACAGAAGATTTTTTGGTCTGTATGAAAGCTTTGGATCAGCAACAGCAATATGGAATTTCGCTGACTTTGTGAAGCACTGCAAACCTTTAACCTATATATATTCCACTCTTTTGAAATTCAATATGCATTGCCAGTACAAAATCTTCTGCATTTGAGTGGATCAGTTTTAGAACTGGAGTTCAGCCCCTCCCTGAAATCATGCAATTAAAAGTGCAGATGACAGAAGTATACAAAACTATGACTAATGTGACACAGCAGAAAGACTAGAGGCTAATTCTGTGCAATTGGGTGATGAGACTAAACAAACAGACATACTTTTTCACAGTGTAAGTAATTGGATCATTGAAATCTTTGCCTCAGGAGATTATAAGCTTATAAAGGCATTGAAAAATCAGAACTTTCTGTGGGGGTGGGAGGGGAAAGTTGGTTAAAAGCCTACTAAATATGAAGAAGGAAATACATTCCCAGTGAGGGAAACCCCACCTTGGAAGAAGATGGATGTCATCCCAAGAAGCGTCACCATGTAAGGAGCTGAACACATACACTCCCCTTAGTCAGCAGATCTGTTGGACCCACAATTCTGGGTTTCATTGATCCTTGCTTCAGCACAGAGCAACGATTCTGGTCTTAAATCTGTTCTTTTTTTGTACATTCTGACTGAGGCACTACAAGTTCATTAAGAATTAGACCATTTTCATTATAGTTCATTATTTTATTCATTAAATATCCAATTATGAGATAGAGTTTGACTTCTGCCAAATGGAAAACAGGGGGTGTTCCTTTAATTTATTTTTATTATGACTCTTAAAGACATTTCTCTTTGCAAAATTAAAAGTAATGTCTCCTGAAAATGTTTTTTTGGTCATTACAGCTAATATTAGTGCTATATTTTCATAATAAGACTTGGCAAAAAAAGTTTGCATCATTTTCCCTATGCAGTTTTCTGTGTCATATTTGATTAAAAGTACTATACAGAAGTTTTATGTACATTAGTTGGAAAGAATGTTGAGATAATCTGTTTATTAAAACCAACATACAGCACTAAAATGTATTTTAAAGGATAAGAAGGAGGGACCATAATTCTTTTCCATTCTGGAGTGCATTTTTTTAATGTGTAATAGATTCTGAAATAGCTTAATCTCTTGACAAAAACTCTATAAATTACAACACTCTTCTAATGATCACAGAGTATTTCTCTCACTCTCAGGACATTACCACTCTAGTGGGAATTATGGTCACACTTTAAGAGGATTTGATTCAGTATTAGGGCAGCAATTGTGTGTTAATTAAATACCAATTGATTATTTAAAAATGCATGTGCTGAGTTTTAGTGCATTTGTATTAGGTACATAATCTGTAGATCTTGATTACAGTGTTTTGAATGATAGATTACAGGCACTGGTATAGCAGAAAATGTTTGAGTGATGCTGAAAAGTGAATAAAGCAACTGTTTGATGTTCAAGGACACCATTGCAGAAGTGGGTAAACTAATGATCTCTGTTAAGCCATATTTATTATGATTGTGATGCTTAATACAGTCATCTTAAAGCTTTACCAGGTCTAAGGGCTTGGTTTGCTTTGGTTTTCCACTACATGAGCAAGCTACCATACTTTTCTTTCTAAAGGAAGAAAAATATATGAAGAAAAGGTACAATTTCTGTCTTCTTACGCCCTGACAATTACACACACTGGGGCAAATAGGAGTTTCTCAGAAAGGTAGGTTTATGCTATATCCTATGGTGAATGTCCAGGAAGGATGAGCAATGGTTCTTTGCTTTTTGTAAACATCAGGTCAAGTGCCGTTTATGAAATCTGATCCATACCCACTTGATTAGAGACTGGATAAAAGTCTTGGCTTCACAAGAAAATACAGCCAGTTTATGACAATCGGCAAGGTTTCTGCTGGTGGTTAGTTTACCAGGGGCTACGCCAGGAGAGAAAAATTCATCAGGTGTGGATTCTGCGTTCAGGTGTGAGCTGTAGATCGGACTGAAATCCTTTCATGCTTTCATCACTTTGCAGAACTCTGTGATTTTGGGGTGGTGTGTTTGCTGAGTCAGCATGCTTTGTGTGCAAATGTGAAAGATGCTTTTACCAAGAAGAACAGATAAAACTTAAACCAAGAGATTACAGAAGGAAACTAAATGGCAACATATGCCAGTGCTAGCAGAATAGGTATAAATATCCACTGAAACAAAACAAAAGAAAGACAGAAAATTCCTTTGTATTTTTTCTAAATGGACTTTTGTATTCTATGGTTAGAACTTCAGGGTTTGAATATATAAGTGCCTTAGACTAGGGGCTATTATAGCAGGAATGAAAATTACTCTAATACCATTTGGACAATAGCAGCTGTTTTTATCTGCTGTGCCAGATTTATTTTTGGCACCATTCCTGCTGTTTCCTGTGTGCAGACCCAGTGGGGGTGAGGATATCAAGACTGGGCTTGTGTGAATGGTCATTGCCAAGGTTCTGCCTTTCTATTGAAAAAGAGAGCATAGATTTGAACAGACACTGGGCTGACAATCCTAAAGGCTGAAGTTCTCTGTTTACCAGCAGAATGGCTGTATAACAAACAGACAGTGGCAGTCCAGATTTTGGCGTGCAGGTCTGCCAGCATCCTTGTTCAGAAAAGATCAGGGTTGTGGGTGAGAGGCCAGAACAAATCTTCACGGTCATAAATCCTAGTATCCTGGACTCCATTAGGAGCAGTGTTGTCAGCAGGTCAAAGGAGGTGATTCTTCCTCTCTGCTTAGCACTGGTGAGACCACACCTGGGGTGCTGTGTCCAGTTCTGGGCTCCCCAGTACAAGAAAGGTATGGACATAATGGAAAGAGTCCAATGAAGGGCCATGAAGAAGATTAAGGGACTGGAGTATCTCACCTGTGAGGAAAGACTGAGAGAGCTGGGACTGCTCAGTCTGGAGAAGAGAAGGTTCAGGGGGGATCTTATCAATGCCTATAAATACCTGAAGGGATGGTGCAAGGAGGAAGGAGCAGCCTCTTTTCACTGGTGTCCTGTGGTGCCCAGTGGCCAGAGGCACAAGCTGAAATGCAGGAGGCTCCATCTAAACATCAACACTTTTTTACTGTAAGGGTGACTGAACAGTTTGCCGAGAAAGGTTGTGGAATCTCTGTTCTTGGAGATATTAAAAAACTATCTGTTCACAGTCCTGGGCAACTGGCTCTAGGTGACTGCTTGAGCAGGAGGGTCATCTGCAGATCACATACAGATGTGCCTTCCAACTTCAGCCATTCTGTGATTCTATGATATAGTCTTTTGCTTTCCTCTTGTAACTACCAACAAGGATACCTATGGTAATGGATGGAGACTAAATGTTAGCATTTCACACAGGACACTGAATAGATGACTAAAGTCAGTCACCAACCAGCAGAACTTAATTTAGGAAAATAGCCAGAGGTTTCAAGGTCTGTACTGCCATTATCTCTGCCTCAAGTCACTTCTTGTCTTCAGCAAGAGTGCCAAGCCCTCTGCTGCACCACACTGTCCTCTCTGTCCCGTGCTCTAAGAATGACAGACTTTGCTTTCCATAGACCTCAATAGTAATCAGCTCTGGGCCAGACTGTGCACTCAGATAGCAGGCAAGCTACAATACCTCATGAATACTTCTGTACACTGCCACACTTCAATGAGATGTTTTGAAGTCAATTATTCTTCTGCAGGAAAGGAAGGCACCTGCTACCCTTTTATTTCAGAAGCAACATCCTAATTGTCAGCTGTTTTGCTACCTCCTCCCTCCCCTTCTCTGAGGCACCAAGGGAGTAGAAATTCCTACACTAGCCAGTCATACCTAACACGAACATATGAAGCTGTGCAAGAATGCAGAGAGAATTTTGTACCTCCCTGTTTCCCAACAGGACTGCATCTGACCCTGCTAAATTCCAACCTTCAGTACTTCAACTGTCAGATAATGGATTTTTATTTAAGGTCATTGACCCTTTAGAAAGACCACAGAAATTGTTGACTATGCTGCTTTATTTGAAAAGGAAGTCTCTGATTTCAGTATATGTTTCTCATTCATAATCATTGGAAAGCTGAAGGAAAATCAGTAA
This sequence comes from Calidris pugnax, assembly GCF_001431845.1. Taxonomy (NCBI): domain Eukaryota; kingdom Metazoa; phylum Chordata; class Aves; order Charadriiformes; family Scolopacidae; genus Calidris; species Calidris pugnax. The sequence continues at coordinate 2,144,825 of NW_015090797.1, read as the reverse complement.
GAGAAGGCTTGATTTTTGTGTAAACGTTTTGTTTGTTTATTTTTAACTTCAATGTTCTTCCTTTCTTCCTCACCACTCTCCATCGGTATTATATATAACTATGTGACTGGGTGGAAAAATAGTAGCTAAAGGTATGTAAAAAGCCAATTGTGGTGTATATCTCATTCTACTCACTGGGTACAAGACAAAGCTCCACTTGAAACTTTGGAAATTGGGTATTATCTCTGCTATTCAGTAGTGAACAATAACAGGTTCTTCATATTGCAAGATAAGCACAGAAAAAACCTGAGAAGCTCTTTATCAGTGAAAAATACTCTAAGAACAATACATGCACATTTGGATAGAAATGGAGAGTGATTACATTTTGACTAAAGCTCTCCAATCCTTTAGAAAAAAAAAAAAGGAAAAAAAAAACTCAGATAAACATATTCTAACAGCAAAAACAGTTTAATCATATATGTTGCAGAATGCTGTTTTCTGGTCGCAGTGACCAGTTTGCAAGGAACAGACTTCTTTGATAAATAACTCTAGAGATAAAATATTGTTTTTTTGTGTGGAGCTTGTTAGTCATATCCTGATGTGTCACTGATGGCTCACAGAGATGAAGAGAAAGAGAAGGGAAACATTGTTGATTGAACAGGTAGTTGTTCACAGAATTCTATATAGGCACATATGCAAACTTCTATGCACATATACATTTACTCAAAGATATACATATACAGGCAGTTACACTAAATCTATTCTTCATGAGAGAAGAAAGATTTTCAATACAACACAAGACAGAAAATACTGGACAATCTGTTTACCTCCAAAACAACAACAGAAGATAAAAGAAACCCAGCCTCCCCACCCTGCAAGGTATTCAATTATAATGCATAGTATTATATAAGAATACTGTGCACAGTTAAATAGATGTAAGACTGAGCAAATTTCCCCAAGTGAGAAAAAAGCTATTTGAAGATTTTACCTTTTTTTGACTGGTCAAAGTGCAGTCAGTAGAAGAAGCAGGCAAGCTCTGAAGAGTAATGAGATAACAAAAGGAGATAACACTTGAAAGAACATCCATTTTGTGTGAAGCACACTATTCTGCTTTTGTTGTGAACTCACCAACACACGTGTAAACCAGTTAGGCTGGTATTAAAAAGAGAATCAGGTAGGGTGAGGGGTCAAAAACCACATCTCCCTTCTAGCTTCTTATTCTGAGATTTGAGTCAGTTACAGATGAATTAAAATCTCCTCACTTTGCTCATGAAAGAGTTGAGGTGGGTGGGGAGGCCAGTGAATGAAAATATGTCTGTTAATGCCAGCTGAGAAAAAGGAAACATTCTGCTGCTGATTCAGCAGCTTTATGTCTAATTTAAAGTATACCAGTACTTCAAATACTCATGTATTTCTGCATGACTAAAACTTTTGAAATCCAAAGTAATTGGTTAATAGCTTGCCAAATTGGAGCTTAAAACCTTGACACTTGTTGGGTATATTTTGTGTTTGTATACATATATTTATATCCTTTCCTCCCCTAGGAAAGTGATTTTTAAAGAATGAATTAAATTGTCTTATTTTATTAAGACTATTCTGAATATAACTTATTTTAAAAAAGGATTCTCCAACTCACCCACCCAAGCATCATAGACTGGGCATCTCATTCTCACACTGCATATCATGAAGCACACTATGATACATCAATTCATATATCAAAATTAGAGAGGAATGATTCATAGCAGATTGAAATTTTGGATGGCTCATTTTCCATGTCTGTGGTTTTGCAAAATGGGGCCGAACAGCTCAAAAAACTCCTATTTTCTCTGGCTTCTTTTGTGCTTAAGACAGCAAAGAGTCAGCAAACATGGGGAACAACCTAATTGCAATTCTTCCAGTATTCACATGTGCACCTTTTTTCTGCTCTTAGCCAGTGGTCCAGATATTCTGCCAGCATTACTTCTCCCTCCAGATATGGTTTTCCTTCCTTTCCACCAAGCAGCACATTATTCTTCCTTCACACAGCTAACACTCAGTTTCAGCTCTAGTACCAGCCTCTTCCACCCTTAATAGATTGCAAACATAAGTTAGACATTCGTGGCTGAACCCATTTAGGTATTTGTCTTCTTGCCTCCTGATATTTCAGGCACGTGTCTGAGATCTTCTTAAACTCTGTCCACAGGCTCACTATACGGCTTGCCTGGCCCTGTCAGAAGTCAAGTGTTTAAATATAGCCTTAATCCACTCCATTTTAAGCCACAGCTGGAGTCCCAAAATAGAAAAATGTGAAATAATGAAAACCTACCAACTATTGCTGAATTATTTTTGAGTGAAAATTCAGGCCTGTCTTTCTCTTCTACAGGTCAGCTCAACCATCCCCTAATGCAAATACAACAGTCTTAAAAGCACAGTGGTGTGTCACCCAGTGATCCATCATTCTGCAAGTCAGAACTAAAATAATCATTTCCTAAACGGGCAAGTACCATCATGTGATATAAGAAAAGCTTACATTTTAAAAATATAGAGGAAAGGATGCTTTTTCAAAGGTTTACCAGTCAATACCCCCAGAGAAGTTGCTTAAATAAAACTGTAGTTTGTAAGTCTATGCTAAATGTTTGCCCTGAGGCCTTATTCCAATCCCATTGATGCTGATGGAAGCAGAACCCACTGAGGTAGAAACAGCAGACTGGAGTAGCTAAACTTCAGCTATTCAGCTATGCTGAAATTCACAGCCTTTTGCAATCTCTTACTACTGCAGAAGGAACGAAGCTAATCAAGTCTGGGCTTTGCCTGTTCTTCATGCTGTCATAGTCTTCCTAGCTCCATGTCTAAATATTTTGTACTTGCTAACATCTGATGTGTCTCTTACAGTCCCCAAACCAAGAAGGTTTGAAAAATAAAACACATTAAAAGCATGAGAGAATCTACCTTGATGCTCAGAACAATGGTTCAGTCTCATAAAGGATACTAAAATCTCTTTGTGGGTTAGCATTGCCTTCCCTATGCCATGTCCTCTTAATGCCTTCCATATCAAGCTAGTGCTTGATTTATATCATGAAGCATTACTCTTTATATCGTTCTTTTTTTTTCATCTTATCTAAAGATGTTCTCATTATCCATATAAATGCCTGTTTTTCTTTCTGAACTCTATGTCTCAGTGAAATCTTATGGCAGTGGGTTTGACTGATTAATTATGCATTATATAAAAAGATACTCCCTTTTATCAGTTTGAATTTATTTCCTTTCAGTTTCATCTACTGTCTCGTTATTCTTGTCTCGTGATGAAGGGCAAGTAATTTTATCTGGGTTTAAAATCCCTTCATATCACTTACCCTCGATGTGCACTGTTACTATATCCCCTTTACATATTGCAGCAAGGACCTCAATATAACTTGATCCTTGGATGTCACTGGCTTTCATTTTTTGTTTTTCAGAGCCCTAAAGGCTTTCTAGTGGATGTACAGGCCCTGGCTAACTGGATTATCACTGTGTTCCTAATAAAGATGTTCTGCAGATATTTAGAAGCAACCCCAGGACCTCAGGATCAAGGACTACCAGCTGAAACCCATTGTTTCTATACTGACCTCTGATCAGTGTTCAGTGCTCTGCATATTAACTTGATTTCTGGAAGCCGTGCTCATTCAATGTCGAAGTTTACATTGCTGATCAGCTCTAATTAGCTCTTCTCCAAACTATTCTTTTTTTACTCTCTTCTCATCTAGAAGCTTTCATGTGGTTCATTTGCTTCACTATTCTTTTGCCCTTTGCTTAAGTGCTCTGCATGCACAAAGAAACTGCAAGGAGTTAGGGTACGTTAGAGCCTACCTCCCTTCCATCTCACTTGGCACAGCCATACAGCATGGGATAATGCACACTTACCTGTGCAGTCATCCCTCCTTCATCCTTAGGGTTCATATATTCCTATTCTGCTACGCTTTCATTTTTCCTGATGAGAAGATAAGCAGATTAATTATAGGAAAGCATAAACCTGATGCCCGCTCATAAAAGGCCTCACTTTTAACAACAGAAACTTGAAGCTGGTGTACAGACCTCCAGGTAGTGATAGCTAACCTTAAACTGTCAGCAGAACAAACAATATCTCTTTGACTCTATTTCTCTAATTTTGGTTAGGCTGCAATTTGAGCTGGGCCCAATTAAGTAGTGTACAGGAGGGTCTGGTTTAAAACTCATTCTGTACAACTTCTCATTTATTAATCTCAGCTGTTGCCCAGTATGACTACATTTCCATGTGTCTAATTTCAGTAGAAGTGTCTACCAATGATCAGAAGGTTGTATGGAAACACTCCCTCTCAAGGACAAAAAGGTTTCCTGGATTTTGTCACAGCAAAAGGAATTTAGAGGACAGCCTGTCTTAGTCACCTGGCTACGCAACAGACAGTCCAGCTCTGGGAAAGATTCTGGTTGAGGAGAGCAGAAAGTAAAGTTTAAAAGCTTTGACCAGTGTATTTGAATATAAATTTTATTTAGTGTAATCAGCAAAAAAAAAAAAAAAAAAAAAAAAAAACAA